>NW_011967109.1:288138-310914 GCF_000949405.1 Vollenhovia emeryi | reverse complement strand
AAATAACTTTTCAACAAACAACGAGCGACGGCTAAAACCTTCTGAGCGTTACTCAGGAGGGTAACCTTGACAACATGTGTCAAGGTCAAGGTCATCGGGGCTGACTCCCCTATAGTGAACATTTACCCAATATTTTTGTACTGTAGAAATAAAGCTTCTTGTTGATCCGACTGGCAATATATTTAGTTAAATCCAGAGTTGGGAAAGTTACTTTATAAAAGTAACGCGTTACAGTTACTCAAAAAGTAACGAATCGTTACTTTGCAGTTACTTTCTTGCAATGAAAATAAAAATATTAAATCTGTACTTGAATTATAAAGTGTCGATAAAGCCAGGATAGCACAAAGTATTGGCGTAGTATTGGGAAATAATGTAAATGCAATACCGTGCAATTATTGATACGTAACATTGGCGTTACATTAGCTTTTATTCTATATTCAATATTACAATTTTATTGGGCAATCTTGCTATACAGTCTAATATAGTTTGTCAGCCAATTTTTGTATTTAGCAGTTATATGTATAATTTATATTTCAGAATTTTTATTTTTATTCCATTGCCGTGTGTAAGTTTTATGATAAGAGCATACATATTCAGCGTAGACATCTGCGGGATGCAAAACGAAGAAGATTGGTTTTTGGTTCGTGTCGCTACGTCGATTTTTCGCCAAGTTACAGCGTTTTAAAAATCGGGCGCGCGCGCGCACCCATTCATGAAAAGGCCGCGCGAGTATTACGCAAGTAGTACGCGAGCATACTACGTTCCCAAAAAACTGGCATCAAAACATAGAGGCACAGGCATATACGCGCCGTCTGCTGCTTCTATCTCAGGATTAAGATCGCGAGTCGATATAATCGTCAATAACTTCGCACAGAAAAATCGTAGGAAGATGATCCTGGTCTCGTTGGAAAGCTAAAATTTCAGCGCTTCTAACGAGACAAGAATGGCTTATCTCGGATTATTAGTTTATGAGGCATTATTGATAAATTCCGAGAAAATTGATTTTGTCCCAAGATCGAGAGTGCGAATTAATCTTTCGATTGGATGAATCTCTCTCACGTCATGCATTAAATAGCAACACTAATTTATGTTTATTCAATATTTATTTTTCTATATACATATACACATATGTAATTGCACAGTTTGTTGTTGATAATCCCCTCCTCGGGTACTACCTTGCCGTGGTGGAGGGGCTTAAGTACCCTGAAGGGTTACTCTCTAAAAGTCAATCAGTGGATTATCACTGAAAACAATGAATATTCATTGATTTACAGTAATGATGCACCGATTAATTTTTAGAGAGTACAGACCCTAAAGACGGGACAACTAAAGGTACCCATCGTGTTCGCGAGTGCCGTATAAAATAATCGCAGTAAAGCTTTGTAATCGGGAGTGTAGAATCGCGCGAACGATCTTTCGCGAGTGTGCCAGAGGACAGTCTGAGTGGAGGAGGAGGCCCAGGAGAGGCATCGGGCGTCGGAGCATCTTTGAGGTAAATATTTTTTATTTTGTGTAAAATTAATCTTCCTTCCGTTTAATTATTACTTTATTTTATCATAATTAAAAGTAGTAATTGGAAAAAGAGAAAAGTAATTAGAATTTTATGTAAAAGTTTCTTCTTGAAAATCTTGTGTAAAAAATAAAATCATTTAAATATCTATAACCTAAATGAAAAGTTTGATACGCGCGTTAAAATAATTTTCTGCAACATTTGTTTTTTTTTTCAACACTGTTTTAATACGAATTTTACAATTGATGTTACAGACTGTTGGAAGAGTCCCAGAAGAGTCCCGGAGGACAGCCTGAGTGGAGGAGGAGGCCTAGGAGAGGCTTTTCAGGCGGAGCAACTTTACGGTAAATATTATTTTTCCTGTTTTGTAAAATCAATGTTTTCCGGTTTATTGTTTAGTCATTTTATTTCACCATAATTTTGAAATAATAATTAAAAGTCAATTAAAATTTTTATTAAAGTTTATTCTCGCGGCGTAAAGATGTTTTGCGGAAAATCTTTAACGATATAATCATTTAAATCATAACTGAATAAAAAGTTAGATACGCATTGAAATTCTATTTTGCAAAATTGGTTTTGTTAAACTCTGTTTTTTAATATAAATTTTATATTTGTGTTACAGATACAACTCCGCTGCTGCGCATCGGGTCGGTGAGTGAGAATTTTGTTTATTAAGGAAACGAATCTACACCTCGTAAATCGTAGATTGTAAAAGTAGATCGTAGATTATAGATTGTAGATCGTAGTTAAATATATCTCGTAGATTCGTTGCCTTAAAATGGATAGGTCATGATAAAATATAATAATTACGGCATTTAATCTTTTATTTAATATTATAGGTATTCAACATATCGGAAATGAGTGGTAGAGATTTCTAGAAGCAAAAATTACGCGAAATATGACTTTGGATTAGTTTATGAAACTTTTCCATTGTCCATTTAAGATTGAAAATCTTGTTGGAGAACCAGAGTTAATCCCTGGTTTTCTTTGTCACGGATCCCCGGAAGTAACGGTTTCGGTACGAGGGCGCGACGTCGATTCGCGAAATTAATAAAAAAAAGAAGAGAAGATTTTATTTATATGTACATATCCTTCTCCATAAATATTCTCCCATTAACACTAATAATGGAAGAATAATTTTTATTTAAATAAAACTGAAAATATACGAGATTCCATGATTTGAGAAACGATCGTCGTTAACTCCCTGCCGAAATGACCGCTATCGGAGGTAATCCGGAAGATCTGGGATTCATTCTTTCCTGCAGCGGGGCCTTTAATTTTCTTTTACATTCTTTTAATCTGATGAAACTCTGTTATAGGTACATATTACGATATGTTGAATTCACTTTCCTTGAGAATTGTTGCGCCACGTTGCAAAAATTATACAAAAAGGCTTGGCAAATATAGTCTTGCTGTATTTGTCGAGCTAATCTTTTGTAACCTATCCATTTATTTTTGATATTTTCTATATTTGATTTGATATATGTATTTTCAAGATGCGTATCGCATGAACGACATGCACAATTACACGCATCTTCGCGGTCGGTTTTCGCGATCGGGTTTTCAAGAAAAATTTTCAATAAATTGTTAATTATTTAATTTTATCTATTATATATTATAAATTTTATTTTATCGAGGAATTAAAATCACTCTAACTCGAAGTAAATTTTTTTCTATATCTACTTGAATTTCGAATTCAAAAATCAAGTTACGAAGAGATGGTCAATGTTTTTAAATAAATAACGGAAGTAAAATTAAATTTGATTCGTATATACAGTAATGTTTTTTGAATTATTACAATATTCTCCTTTAATTAACCTCTCGTGGTCGTGCATTTTGCGATACGATCGACCCTCGTATATTCGAACCGTATACGAAATATTTGTCGGTGACGATAACCAACTATGGAAGGAGTTTTCTTCCTTCCTGATCTCTGGTCAAAATGACCAGACTATATGGCCAGGAGCGACGAAAGGTAGGTCCAATCTGGCCCAACGCAAGATTCAACGAGATAAGTAGTCCTTCTTGACCACGATGGTGAAGTGTATAAAGATTTATTTAGATCTACTTGTATATATCATTTTATTTGCCGAAAGTCGGGTGGGATATTCTTTTCTACATTTACCGCGCCTGTATGCAAGATTGGAAAGAAACAGAATTAAATCGCGCGCAAGTTAAAACCCCAAATTGTATCCCTAATAATCGCGTCGCGGTTTCATTTTAAATAAATAATTTTTAATTAAAAATTTGTAAGTTTGTTTGAACGGGTAAGGTAAGGTAAGGTAAGAAAATGGACAGATAGGTCTATAAAGATTAATCGTAATACGGGTAGATACGAATTCGGGTAGGTAGCTATTCGGCTAGGCAGGAATTCGGGTAGGCAGGGACAGGGAGCCATAATTTATTACTTTTGTCGTAGATAAAATAATTATAACTAAATGCAATTATAATAATTGTAAATATATTTACTATATATTTTTTATAAAAATTTTAAAAGTATGTTAAATTATTATAAACGAGTGATTAAGAATGTTATACTCTTGTTTATTGTAATTACCATGTATTTCTTGTATATTATTTAATAATAATTATACGCATTAAAAATATTATATTGTAACATTGCAATATTAATTCTGTAATCGGATGCACACAATAAGACAAATTGTTACACGGTTGGTAAGCATTTAGTTTAAAACTTTGGCACTTTGGATTTACTAAAAAAATGTTAATAAATTCGGGAGATTCTTTGCTTCCAAAATAATAAATTTATTAACGCTCTTTTGATTCGCGATTACTTATGTAAATTAAATAAAGTAAAATAATTTTGAAAATATTATTCGATAATTTGTAAACAATATTACGCAATAAGCACGTGTAAAGATTTCGTGTTATTGTACGCAAACCGAATTTTCATGTGTAATTTCATTTAAAAAATATCATATATAATTTGTATCTAATTATATTTTACATTATATGAAGTGGTATACTTGTAACTGTGAAACAGTGGGTATTCACTGTTTTCTGTAATAATCCACTAATTGACTTTTAAAGAGTAGACATAGCTACAAGTTTTATATTGTAATAAATTATAAAATTAATTATGATGAAAATATAATAATGATAAAAATTATTGTAAAGAAAAGAAGACCGCCGATCGAAATTGGCGGGGGTGGTGGAGGGCCTCATATTTTTGCAATGCACTTTCAATGTAAACACAGTACCGTGCAATTATTGATACGTAACATCGGCGTTACATTAGCATTTATTTTATATTCAATATTATAATTTTATTGGGCAATTTTGCTAATACAATCAATCCAATATTAAATAATCGTCTAGGTACAATATCAGTAGTATATTTGCATTTATTTTATGACCAATATTGATGTTATATTGGGAAAATATTGGCCAATTCACTGCCAACATAACCAACGTTTAACCAATGTTAGCCAATGTACAGCCAATGAATTGTGCTTCTAGGGAGGCGCTTATACGCAAAGGCAAGGCCTATGTGATTAAGTGAAGGTTTAAAAAATATATAAAGTAACTATTAATGTAACTATCGAATTAGTTACTAGTTATCGAAAAAATGTAACTGAGTTAAGTTACAGTTACAGATGGAGAAAAAGTAACGAAGTTAAGTTAAAGTTGCCAAAAAGAAGTAACTGTAAGTTCGTTACAAGTAACGAGTTTCTTCCCAACCCTGGTTAAATCTTACATTTGGTACGACGTTTCGACCCAACTATCAGGTCCCTATCAAGTAACCGAACTCGTGTATAAATGTTCATAGAGCATAAATTATAGCAGACCCACAGGTCATTGTCGACGTCCGAAATTGTCAGAAAAATTATTTTAACTAAGTGAGCACGTTCGCACGTTATAAAGCTTGAACCGGTTCAGTTGGAGCAACAAGAAGCTTTATTTCTATTTTATTCATCACTGGCGACTTTAAGTATACTCCTCTCTACCGGTTGACTTTTATACTGTTATTACGACAAATATTATCATATGCCTCGGTGGTCGAATTGGTGAGACGCCCGCCTAGAGTGTAGGGAGGTCCAGGTTCAAACTCTGGCTGAGGTAATATTTTTCGCAATAAATTTTCCGTATTATTAACGATGCCAGGTGTGGTGAAGAAAACACTGAAATTGCTATTTAGATTCACGGCCCTTGAACGTTGGTTTTAAAATAATATATTCTCAGTACTTTGTTAAACAGACCGAGACGTAAGACATTGTACATCTCGGCATTTTTAAAGAGCCGGGAAAAGAACTTGCAATTTTACAATCTAATTTGGACAACGTCATATCTCCCTTCGTCCTGGCAATCGTTTCCAACTCGATCTAACCCTTCGTGCTGGACGGCCCTTCAGTACGAGTGTCGGATTAGATTTAGCCATCGTTGGAGGCGAGGCTCACTTCATAATGACCAAGGGGCAGGGGGCCCATTGTCCATCTACGGAGGGCCGAGGGTCGCGCGGCTAACTTTGCCCCGGAGGTATTGGCAGCTACGCAGGGACCGTGCGCGCGTCCCGCACCATCCTGGACGAGTTAGAAAGTCATTGTTTGCGACATCGAGTGGCGCTCCCGAGAGGCACGAAGATGTTATTTCCGACGGTGGTTTCCCAAAGCTTGTCGAGGTGTAGCCGTGGAACAAGATCGATATCGGGGTCGCGGGAGGTGCATGCGAAACCACGGGCAAACTTTGTTGGCGACAGTCATTTGCAAGTGGAATTGGACGGCGCGTGCTAGCGTAGACGCCCGGGCTTTACAGAAAAGCTGTAAAAATAGCAGGTATCAAGGAAAAAGTGGCGACGCGAAAAAAAAAGCTCGCGGAGAGTTTTCTCCTAGAGGAGATTCTATTCCCGTTGCCCCGCGTAGATTAAGCTGACGGTACGGAGAACAGGATGCATTTTGTTTTTATTGCTTTCGAGATTTTTCAATGTCATCGACCGAACAGCTCGCATTTCTGAAACAATGAAACGCGTACCGCCCGCAACGCGTGCAGTATTTGCAGTACGCCGACGTCGACAGGAGGGGAAATTTCAAACGAAGCGCACGTTCGCGTAGGCAGTCAATAACGATCACAGATTGCTCTTTGTTGCTAAAAGCTCTCCACCGTGTGTGCGATGCGAGAGCAACGCGCGGGCGCGCGCGCGCGCGCGAGGATACGGTTACTCGAAAGTTACGACCGGTGCCCTTTGTGAGGCAAGATAATAACGCGGTTTTCGACGTAGCCGAAACCGACGGGTCGCTTCGAAAGGGAAACTAAGCGAATTACGCTTCGCGTCGGTGCTTAATTCGACGGCATGTACCCTATAGAGAGCGCGTGCCCCACACATCGGGATGCACGCGCGCGTCTCACTTCGCATAGTTAAATTAACGTGCTTGGTGAAATTGTCTTTTGATACGACGCACGTGTCTTAAATAATAATCGCGAGTAAGTTATTCGCAAGTTCCGAAGCGTTAGGGCTTCTCTTCGTTCCGAGGGGATCTACGCAATTTGCGCCGCGGAATGCCAAATTGTTAGAATAAAATATATAAATTGTATCATACAAGTTAAATATTATGTAAATTTTTTAAATATTAATTATCTTCATCACCCATCTCCTCTGTGTTTTCTGTTATCTAAATAAAATTATATAGATGATTATCTAGATAAAATTTTAGCGTTATCTTATCTTTATATAGATAATAAAAATAAGTATTATCTATATCTGCATCTTAGATGAAAGAAAGTGTTATCTTTACTAAATTATCTAAGATAACGTACAGATAATTTGGTTTAGGGCCACATAAAAATGCTTAACAGTTACACTATTTAAATATGGATGGCGTTGTAGACCATGCATTTATGTGTGTGTCATATAACCTAACCTGGATATATTCTATATCCCCCTTTATAATTTAAATTTTTCTATAATTTTTTTATAACTTTTTCTACTGTGTTTACATGAAGTTTTAAAAATATTATCTGAAAATTATCTAGATGAATCATCATATAATTTTATCTTTTATCTAGATATATTCAAAACGAAATCATCTTTATCTTATCTAAGATAAATTTATATATTTTTATCTTATCTTTATCTAGCTAATTTTAAAATCATCTATGCACAACACTGCATCTCCTCAAGGCCCACAGAGGCGCACGCTCAAAAGTCTTTCAGCTTCCGGCGAAATTAATTATTCTAATAAATGTATGCAAAAATATATCTGTTTTTAATAAATAAGAAAGATACACTGAGAAAAATATCCAATGAAATATAATCAGATATTCCAATTACATAATAACAAACTGATAGATCCGATTGAATTGTATATCCGGCGAAAACTGTGATCGGTTTTTCGATCAAATTTCATCGGCAACTCTCCATTGGATGTATCCATAATTTAATCGGAAAAGTTAACCATCGGAAACACTATTTAATTGGTTTATCCGATGGAAAATTTTCTCAGCGTAGATAGAAACGAAGGGGAACAGACTGATAAGATTTGACTGTTCGTCTTAGCGTTGCGCCGACACGCGTACCTTCGCAATTTCGTGCGGTTTAATGCCCTCGGTATCGCCATTTCGTCGAACGTGTGACGACAATGGGGTGACGAGTCGAAGTTTCGATTTTACCTACCCGGCCTTTTTCTCGCTGCGCTTCCCGCCATCGCTGGTGCAAACGCAGTCGGCCGAGCACGGAGAGTTTCGACAGTCGTAAAACTTTCGTATTGTCCCGCCGGTCGTTTTACGCTGGTACCGACGAACCGACGCTCTTTGTTTCACGAACCGCACCCCTACAGAAGCGATTCGACCCGCTAGTCGTACTTCGGCTGGCTCGTACTCAAATTACCCGAAGGTACTCCATCGTGGTGGAGTGCGCGCGCACGCACGCACACACGCACGCCTATATTTTTTTTTCATTGCCCGGCCGCCACAAATACGTACCAGTGTATTCTCTTACTTTCAGTTGCCCGCTCGTGCAAAATTTTACTCGCTACCGAAACAACCAAACTGGGAAATGAATAGCTGCGCTGTTTGCATTCGGATACGCTAATGTTTATCATACGTTCCATTGTTTTCATCCAATCGAAAGAGTCGATATTACATATTTTATCTTTGCCCTTAACATAATTAATTCTTTATAGAGATCGGGAAATATAATTTCACGTAACTTTAATATCGAATTCTAATTTGCATTGAAACGATTCGCCCGCGCGATGTTTCTTCTTTCCTCTCGTCTCTCTCTCCCCCCTCGCTCTCACCCTCTGGTGGATTTGAGCGATGCCGCGCAAACTGCGTAACCCGAGCCAAGTTATTCTGGTACGTTGTGTGTAATGTCAATTAAAGTCAAATTATTGCGCCGGGTAACCGAATCGTTTCGTAAGGTAAACAGGAGACAAAGAATCTCAGATCGATCCAAATGGCTCGCGTACACCCAGTCTTCCCTTAGCGTTCCGAACGGTTCAGCGTCGACCCTCCGTACGTCTTTGTGGGTCGACGTGGGAATATTACCAGCCATACCAGCTCGTTACTAAAGTTCGATGGTAGATACGACGAAGGATTCTCTATGAAGACTTTACGTCGGTTAATCGAACCGGGTACTCGTCTCTTATAGGGAAGTTCGTCCTATACGATGCGCCGTAGCATGTAGTAGTTAATTGCGAGACGTGATGAACTCAACTCGTCCCCATCTCGTGCCTCTGTATCAATAAAGTTATTTCTATTTCCTTGAAAAGTTCTCGATATATCAGAGACTTGCTTGCTCTTCGAGTTATTCTGCCGTTATTTTATAAATTAGAATCCAATTTTGATAAATGAAGATTTTTTTCCTAGGGCGATTAGTGCGTCTCTGTCAGAAAAGCAACGAGACGTTGCGTATGATTAATTATGAATTATGGAAATGATAAAACTAATGTACAAATGTACCATGGGAAAAAACTCAGACGTAATGTACATTCGCCAATTTGTCGTGACAGGAATGGGATGAGATCGGGGCAGCGCAGGCAACAAAGACTCGTCTGCAGTCGTCTGATTAATTTCGCAAGACAGTGAGCTCTGCCCGCTAGGGTACTAGAAGATAAATGAGATCATTTCAAGACGATCGCGTCAGACCGACTGTCAGACATACCGCCGCGCCGTCTTACTGCAATTGTAGTTAAATTTGCGTGATTGCGATCAATTAAACAAATATTAGGGACGCTGCTGTTAAACGCGATAATCTCTTTATCGTTTAGTTACACACACGTACGCGCATAATTAATGAAAAAATACATTATAACAATCTAGACAATCGAAAGGATTGTTAATCCAAATATATAGATACTAAGTTCTAAAAGAGATTCGTTCATTTTTATAATAGATAGAGGATACAGTAGAGGACTTTCCTCGACTATTTGTATTACGTAAAATATTTCTGAAGATAATCTTTTATCGCTAATAATTGCGCGAATGCACATTCAATGTATTACAGATCTTTAAACAAATGTGTCGAAGACGTTTTAAAAAAATTCATTCATTGATCAACGTTTAAATACTTAAAGAAAATACTTTGCCTCCTCATCTTGAATATTAACGCAATTAGTCGTCTCGTTGAGAATGCTGTTAATTAAGAGTTACATGTTCTTATATCTGTGCTGTGCTCGTCTTAGCGTCTGATTGTGTCAGGGACATTCTTACGGAATTGCGCGCATGCCTTCATGTGAATCAAATAATTGCACACGTTCCTTTCCTACACGACAAATTCGCAAATATGCGTTACACTTGAATAACCCGGTGCGCTCGTACAAGTGCAGTGTCATTTACGTATTATTATAATTATTATAATCAACTTACATATCCCCATCGCGCGAAAGCAATTCTCAGTAATTGTGACACGGACAAAGAATTCTGAATACACCCGAGTCGAAATTTTGGTATTATTTTGACTTTTAAGGATAATTTACACCTACTTAGATGATCTATACACTTACATAGACCAGCAATAACCTACTTTGATGACATTATATTTTTTCACTCCTCCCTTGAATCCTTATTCAATATGAATTCTAAAAATTTACTTTAGTTTTTACTTGAAAGGACCTACTTTAATGCTACATCGGCAAAAGTAGAAATTTTCGACAGTCAGTTTTAAAGCAGGAGTAAATTCTGTACTTGCAGTTCGACCTCTTTTACTGTCTTAGGTCCTACTATATAATATAATAAAGGTTCAACATAGGGCCAAAATGTCTCAATCGTTTTCTTGAAAACAATGGTAATTTCTCTACACGTCTCGTATGTACGTGGCGGAGAGTATCTGAAGGCTGAAGCTGCCCCCGTTCGCCTCGGATCCACTTGCCGCGACTACCGCATTCGGATACGAGCGTCCCGCGACGACAAGGGATGAGCTTTCGAGACGAGCGTGTGCCTATGGATAAACATTCTGCGCACGTTTCCGAGGAACATCTCCGTACACGAGATTGGTACCGAATTCCCATTACGCCCAGACTGTCCCCGCCCTCGTTCGCCACGCGAGCGATCTAACGGCCGATCTAGACTGCGATCTAACGACCGATCTGGCGACCGAGCCGACGGTATCGCAGGCATCCGCGTAATTCCAGCCGCGGCGGCGGGTCCGCGCGCAACAATGCGCGTGCTGAAGCACGCGTGCGGGGCGGAATCACGGATCCTTCCCGCTCGTCCCGGATGAATATGGATGTCGCGATTGCGCGGACTCGCCCATCCCGCGAGGAGAACGCGTCTCCTCCGAATGCTCCGAAGTTCGCCTTATCGGCAGCGAGATAATACCGGATTGTCTCGTCGCTGAGACTCGAAGTAATAAAATTGACTCGTGCCGTCTGGATGCGCCTCTAAATATGAATACCCGTTATGATTTATTTGACTTGTTTCGAAGGCGGACATTTAAGAATCCCATACTTTTGCAGACGGAGTTTCTCCGAGAAGAAGTTTCTGCGTTTATATCTCAAATATAAACAGATGGTCTTGAAATATTGAGTTTCCTCATTGTCGTATATATTTCTTTAGAAACATTTTATCGAATGAAATTGAAGAGTTTGAAGTAATCTTTCTTCTAGAAATGCTAAGAAACTTTGCAGCAATAAAAGTATGGATTTAAGCTTAGCTATTGCGGTTGAAATTATGACAATTTTATAGTGGCGGGGTCTACAATGCGAGTCTCAGAGTCGTAGTCGTAAGAATAATTGACTGTAATTGGTCAATTCAGTCAGACACATAAGAATTGACCAATCGCAGTCGACTATTCTTACGGCTACGACTCTAAGTCTCGCATTGTAGACCCCGCATTAGATTGAGAAAACACTGCGTGAAGGAAGTAAAATTATGCACACAGAAAACAATTTCCGGATCCATTGCTATTACGCTTTCATCTATATCTATATATGTATACTCTTATTATAAAGAGACAGAGTTTGTCGGTTTGATTGTTTGTGTTCGGTAATCTCCGAAACCAATGGACCGATTGAATTGAAATTTTAACACATGTTTGCGAAGAGTACATTTTATCGATAAAGTATGAGGGTGGGACTTAGTGAACCGTTTTACTCAAAAAAGGAAGGTTCTGCTAAAATAAGTAATAAGACATTTTTTGTAGCAAATTTAATAAGCTACAAATTTTATGAGGACTATGTATGCCGAAAAATTAATATTTTCAAAGATATTCGCGAAAAATTGTTTTTCACCCCCTTTAACCCTCTATAAAATTTTTAGCAGGGGTGGTATCGATGGGGACTTGTGAGACGTTGTTTCAAAGGACAATATCTCGCTGTATACCAAAATCTAGCCCTATGGGAATTTTTCCGAAGAAAATTTCTAATTTGAGTGGGCTAATATAACGAGAGCCACGCGTGAGACCGCGAGCGAAGCAGCGGGGCGTGCTAGTGTATCATAAAATGGAACGATATAGCGCCAATTATATTTATTATAGAGAAAGTAATATTTTAATCTTAAATGAAAAATTCTACATCGTCTTTTGTCGAATATCGTAACGCCAATTTTGTGCGTTGTAAGATGGAGAGAAAATTTATTCTAAACCCAAGAATATATAAACTTATATTTATGTAAGTTAAACTCGTCTCAATACAGTACGTCAATCTTTTTTAATTCGATAGAGGAGAATAAGAATTATTGATTTCATTTTGATAGCGTCTTATTTTTGTACCAAATGAGGTTGTGAGAAATATAAATGCGTCAAGAATATTTTTTTGTCTCGGTAACAGAAATCTTTTCTGAGGCTGCAGTTTTTGTCAAACTGTACGGAACATGATGGTGATCGTAGTGATCGATGCCAATGGAGGGTAACGATACGAGTCGATTTTGCAGGAAGCTTTGCTCATGCAATACTTTCGAGAAAGACGGGAATTAACAAAGCGTTGAAATGCGCAAGAACAATTAACGCCTAAGTCATATTTAATCGGTTTGACGTGCCACAACGTGCGGCACGAAGACAGCTATTCTTTCGCATTAAATGTGTAAGTTTATTGTAAAGTCCACCATCCTTGTGCAATTTAAAGTGTGCCAACAATTTTTGCAGTCTCGGGCGGGAAATGCGTTGGCAAATTTTCATGAACGACGACGTCACCGACTCGAGCAGCGACCGAGAGCGCAATTTGTAGAAATTAACTCACACGCCACGAAACTTTCGGCCTCGCTGTCGAAAACGGAGGCGGAAAGCCCAATGTACGGCGGGACCGTACACGGAATTCTAGAAATTCTGACCCGACGCGAGGACAAACGCGCGCCGGGAACGCCATTTCACGCGAAGGCACGAAGGACAACTGCAGTTACGATTATGGGAGTTGTACCCTCCCTACTTACGACATATTAGCGACTCCTGAGACGGCTATTAAACGGGCTCTTACAAGATAGACCGTAACATTGCACGACGCCACGATTGCCGACCTCTGACTCTCCTCTCCTGCCTGGTACTTACGTTAGCCTCCCGTAATGACCGCGCTTATATGTCACTCGTTTATAAGAGAAGTAAGACCCCGGAGTCACCTGGAATGCCGTTTAAAATGAAATGACGCCAATCTATCGGCGATAACTCACAGCATCGTAATGACACGTCCGAAGAATTAATTGTTGAATTGCTTGAAAGGTTCATTTCTAACGCTGATGGAAATTGCTTTCATCCCGAGGTCGAAATTTTGGCCCTATGGTGAATCTTTAATTCTACATAGTAGGATCTAAGGCAATAAAAGAGGTCGAACTGCACAAGTACAAAATTCACTCCTACTTTAATACCGATAGTGTTGTACATTTCTACTTTTGCCAATTTAGCATTAAAGTAGGTCCTTTAAGGTAGGAGCTAAAATACATTTTTAGAATTAAAGATTCAAGGGAGGAGTAAAAAATATAATGTCATCAAAGTAGGTAATTGCTGATCTATGTAGGTGTACAGATCAGCTAAGTGGGTGTAAATTATCCTTAAAAGTGTCAAAATTGTACCAAAATGTCAACTCGGGATGTTTCCTTAATAAAAGTGCAATTGTTATTGCAAACGGATCATTACCAAATGTTTTCGTTTAATATAATTGCTGAAGATGATACGAATGGCACGGCCACTCGACGGAGGAAGAGAGTTAAATGGGATGCAGGGAACCATAATAATGAGGCACGTTCCAAGAAAGCGGAGAGCTCATTGACTTGCCAAGAGCAAACGGTTGCATAATAGCGGGCTGTTACGTGGCGCTGCGAATTCATCGCAATTATACGATCGTTCCGGGATTTCGAGCATATTTTTCTCACACGCAAATTTTTCGCTGCGGGTCGCCAACAGCGGCGAATAACGTTTGCCGCCCGTCAAGACGCGGATTCTCGTCGAACGCGGCAGGCGGAGGCGATGAAGATTTGACCCCGGCGAGAGGACTCGATCCGGCAGAATTCATTCTATTTCGCAGTTGCAGCCGATATTCAATAAAAAAATAAAAAATTATTCCGCGTCGAGGCGGATTTATATAGACTCGTTTAACAAACTAATTAGAATTCTTCAATGTCGCCAGCGGTAATTAACAACGTCGGTGTTTTCTTGACCATACCTGGCATCTTTAATAATAATACAGAAAATTTATTGCGAAAAATATTACCTCAGCCATGGTTTGAACCTGGACTTCCCTACATCCTAAGCAGGCGTCACACCAATTCGAGGCATATGGTAATATTTGTCGCAATGACAGCAACAGTAACAATAAAGATGTTGTCTACGCGTATATTATAGTGTGAGGTATTGGTTTTCACAATAAATTTTCTGTATTATTAAAAATGCAAGGTATAGTCAAGAAAACATTGACGTTGTTAATTACCACAGGTAACTTTGAAGAATTTTAATTAGTTGATTATTCACCATTGACCTGAAACGTGGTGTTTTCCACGCAATTGGGGGTAATTATTTAGAGATACGGACCACCCTCCGATGACCTTGCCCTTGACATATGTTGTCAAGGTCATCACTCTGAGTGACCTTCAAAAGGTTTTAGCCGGCGGTCGTTGTTCGTTAAAAAGTTATTAACAAAACAAGTTTGGTTTATGTGTAAGTTGCAAATGCGTTTAGCACGGCGCGCTGCGCGCGCCCTCCCCCTCCCCCGCCCCTCCCCCACCCCACCCGTATTTACAACCTACCATCTTATCTATATGGAAAAAAGTTAGAAATGGAGGTAGGATTACGTTATGTTGTATATAATAAAGAATTTTATTCAACATTTAATGTATCTCGTGGATATATGGTACTCATGATATTAAAAATATATCAATACGATCGGACACGGACTCGATCGGACACAGGCCCGATCGGAAACATTTTGTATCGGGTTTGCGTATTTCTGTGAAGCACAATATTCTTGTGTGCGTATGGACTTACAAATGATGGAAAATTATCTGCTTTACAGAACAGTTAACCCGGGTTAAATGTATATAAATATTCCGACCCATCTAGAGTCACAGTTTGCCTTAAATTTCATGTTATAAACACTTGAAAACCCATCTAGAGTGTCCGATCGGGCCTGTGTCCGATCGAGCCTGTGTCCGATCGGGACTGTGTCCGATCGGGCCTGTGTCCGATAGAATCTGTGTCCGATAGCAACTTACCACCTTCTGTCATACCGACGAATTGTAGCGACACAACATGGGTTGCGTGGTGGGGTGGGAGAGGGGAAGGGGGTGGGGGGGCGGGAGGGGGTGGGGCGCGCGCAGCGCGCCGTGCTAAACACACTTGCAACTTAAATATTAAAAACCATCGTTAAATATTTTTTGTTAATAACTTTTTAACGAACAACGACCGCCGGCTAAAACCTTTTGAAGGTCACCCAGAGTGATGACCTTGACAACATATGTCAAGGGCAAGGTCATCGGAGGGTGGTCCGTATCTCTAAATAATTACCCAATTGGGAAAGGGGGAGGGGGAGGGAAAGCTTAAAAATCACGTATTCGACAGTTCTGTGTACGATCGACAACCCTTATCGGCGCGCAGTTCACAAAACGTCGAAAATATACGCGTAGACAACTTTATGCTGTTATTGCGACAAATATTATCATATGTCTCGTTGGCCGAATTGGTGAGACGCCCGCCTAGAGTGTAGGGAGGTCCAGGTTCAAATCCTGGCTGAGGTAATATTTTTCGCCAGGTATGCCAGGTATGGTCAAGAAAACTGGCATCGTTTGACAAACTTTATTGCGCGCGTGACATTTACTTGAATCATGTGAAATTTTATGTATTACCACGCGATTCAGCCGTGCCGAACGTCTAGTTTTGCAATTCGATTAAATAGTAAAGCTGGATTGGTCCTAAGATAAATGGAGTATTGTACGTTTTGGTATCCTTCGTGAATTAGCTTCGTTACGGGGACAGACTAAAATCTAACGGCGCTAATGGCGCTTAATTGACCTTCGTCAAGTGTCAATAAGACGCGGTCTTGTCTCTTCTCTGCCATAGTACCGATCGTTAGTTGCGCACGGAACGAAGCAGAAGTGCGGGAGGAACAATCTGCAAATTTTTATCAATTAGACTCCAACGTAAAATGCGATTTAGAAGTTTCGGAACGCCGCGCTGTCACGTTTGGAAGACTAAAAGAATAAAATTAATGATATCGAAGAACGAGAAAGTTACATACTCGTGGTATTATTACTGCAAACACAATTTCTTTAAACAATAAAGTTCATAAGGCTCTGACGTGAGATGACAATTCGAAGGAACAAAGGATATGAGAGCTAAGACAGGATGTTAGTGTCGGAATGATTTTAATTTTTAAATTTCTTGCGAAAATTTTACCCCGGCCCCAATTTCTTTAGGCAGTTACCTTGTTATAATTTAAGGTTTTCGTATTTAATGAACGCTTAAGGCTCTTCAGGCGCCAATCCATCCTCCAAGTAGAAACTTTGGCGAGCCGTCTCAATGGCAGTACATAATTAATCGATCGTTAATGTTTTCGAGACGAAGACTGGGGAGGACCGGGCTTATTCTTCAACGAGCGTTCGATCGACTAGATATTAGAGTGTTTACCCGAGCTTTACGAAGCTACTCGGCGCATTGTCTGTTTGCACGAGAGAACGGCACGGCTCCCGGAGGACTGTCTAACGACATTAGCTTGGGATTTGTCTTCGGGGTTGGATACCGGCTGCGAGAGGGAAAGCGAGGAGGCACACGCTATTAATATTGCGCCGGTATCGCAGTTTCGCCAGGCCCGCCGTCCTTAAGGGAGATACGCGCGCGGGATAAGACGACGCGCGTTGGCACCGGCGCAACGCGACGGGAAATGAAGTGGTCCCTATCGTTCTTTATTGAAATCACGGCGACAGAATGGCCTACGCATTTCACGTACGTCATAAGATTCCTCGCGACGTACGCCGCTTGCATAATTCTTCATACATTTCTTCCGCGCACTCGTCTTCCCTCCTAAAGGTAGACACACGTGAAAAGTTTTCCGATCGATACCAAAAAAAAAATAATCGTAGAATTACTTCGTCGCGGCTGTGCTCGCGCTCGACGGATGCTCCGCACGGAAGAAACGGCGAATAAACGCGCAACCGCGGGCAAATTCGGGCCGAAAATTATTTTATCATTTCGGGTGGAGTCGTTGACGCGACGACTCGGTAAGCACTACTCGCTAATTTGGCGACAGCGAATAGGACGCCGTCTGCCAAGGTCGAGTTATAATTATATAAACAATGATGCCAGTCTGTTTCGTAATAATGACAGGAACGGTACGCCTCTTCTCCCCCTGGGAACGACCCACGTAAGAGGTGCTTCATTAAATACTTGGATCCCTGGGAGACTCCTCCCTTCTTCGCTGCGAATTGGCAAGGAGCAAAGGGAATGATTATAATAATAATTACAAGGATATTAATAATCGCGGGAGATATGCGGGTAATGTGATCCATGCAAACTTTAATCAACTTCCGGCGGCGAAATTGTGCGCCGTTGAACCACGGAATGCGGCCGTCCGTGGCACAAATTAATATTTGCTTTAACCATTCGCCGTTAATAATGCATACCGTTAATAATGCATATCGTCCGCACTATCGCGGAATTGATCTCGGAACGTCGTCGTGCTGACAGCATTTGACCGTCCTTTGTTCGCTCCCCCGGCGCGGCGGGTTGTTTTTCATCGCGGGAGATTAATAAAACTCACCACCCGGCTTTTAGGAGTGCCAGACATTCCCGGTATCATAATCGCGTCTGCCGTTGTTGCGTACGCGCGTCCGGAAGGCGAATATAAATGCAAATGAAATTTGGAGAAAACCGCGGGCGGGTCGCTCCTCGGCGCGCGAAATTTTTCCAGAGACTCGAGGGCGGACTTATATCGAAAATGGCCACGCGCGCCCCGGGAGGAAACGTTATTAATAACGAGAGGGTGACGGCGGAGCCCCGTAGGTCCTCCGCTCGGCTGTGCAAGCCGCCCCTAAGTTGACGCGAGGCACCTAATGACAATTAATTTAATGTCTTCATCGGGACGTCTCCGCGTCGGGTCTTTGAGACGCTTCCGCTTCGAGGCTGGACGGTGTATCGAAGTGATCGCAGGCTACCGCACTGGAATCCGCTTCGGGCACTTCGAACCGGCCGTTGGCCGATCCATTAATCACGAATGAGCACCGTGCGAATAATAATTGATCCCGAATCCTCAAGGCGGCCCTAAGCCACCCTTTATGACAGTTATTCGAGAGCGCGGCTACAGTTCGCGTTGCGTCTCAGAAAGGATTTCTCTTACAGAGACCAAAAATATTCTTGACGCGTTTATATTTCTCACCAACTCATTTAGTATAAAAATAAGACAGTAACAAAATAAAATGAACAATTCTTATTCTCCTCTATCGAATTCAAAAAATTGACTTATTATATTGAGACGAGAGTAACTTATATAAATGTAAGTTTATATATTTTTGCGTTTAGAATAAATTTTCCCTCCACCTTACAATGCACGATATTCGACAAAAGACGGTACATATTATCATTTTATTCTAGATTTTAGAATTTTTCAATTAAGATTAAAATATTCCTTTCTCTATAATAAATATGATTGGCGCTATATCGATCCTATTTTATGATACGTCCAAGTGTAATAGCATTGGATTCGGAGATTTTTTTCTGTGGGTGCAGAAACGTATTCCGCTCGCGGGGCGTAAATCATTACGGATTTGAGTGTGTCCTTCGAAGAATCGGCTATATTTAGAAAACCTTTGAGTAATTCAACCCCCGCACCACTCCAACCCCCCCCATTCCGATCCCGTTTAGAGGCATAACGCTTCGGGTTTTTTTTTTCGTTGAGCTCGCTCGCTTGTTACGAACAAGTTTGAAATTGTCGTGGCGCTACAACGGGTCCATTAATCAAGCGCTCGAACGCGTATCTTTTGAATGGCGATTGATCCCACGCCCCAAATGGATTTTTGCCCGGAGCGACTCGCCGCGCTACCACGATTCGCTCGCCCTCCGAGGGCAATAACGACTTCACCACGGCGATATCGATGTATCGGCGGGCCGACGTCTGGTACGTGACGCCGCGCCGGTGCGCTTTCAGACCCGGGGGTGTACTTAAAACACCGTGTTCGTGGAAAGTATAACGCGGCCGAACACCGAAATTTCTCTCGTTACACCGATTCCCGTGTTCTAACTTACCTTTGTTTCTTCTAATCGCGTTAGCCCCGATAGCGGCGCAATTAACGTAAACAACGGCGACGGTGTAAAACGTTATTAGCATGAAAATCTAATTGTATACACGGCGCTTCGTTTGCGAAAATTGCTCGCGCAATTTTATTACTCTATTTCAGGCATTTTTGTTACGTGCATATCATATTTCTTATATCGTATTACATGTCCCGCTATTTTTATTTCCCCGGTTTTCACCAAAACATACATACGCGAATTCAAATGGAAGGCCGCAATTGCACGCGTGACCGGCGGACATTACAATAAGCGAGATAAAAGTACAATATTATAATTATAAACTCGCGCAGTGAGAAAGAGAGAGAGAGAGAGAGAGAGAGAGAGATATCGGGATAAAATTTGGATAAAGTATCGCACGCGCGTAATGAATTGTACCTGGAAACGCATTATCGTTCGTGAAATATTTCCTCGGCGGGTTTGTATCGCGAACAAAAATATCTGTCATTTATAATTGCAGCTTGTTCTGTTGTAGGAATTGCCGGCTATAAATTTAGTCGATTAATTATAATTAACGCGGCCGTTAATCCACGATGGTCGGGATCTGTCCTACGGATATCGTTGGTGTGCAATTAATGTAATAATTATACGATATCAACCATACATTTATGTTAATTTACCTCCCGCGTTGTAAGAATAATAAAAATTGTTCTCCAGCTTGATAACAGCAATCGTGTCGCGGCCAATCGAGGCAAGTCGAGGACGTCGCACGCGAGATCGGATTGCGACGCGCGCACCCCCGCGAAGTCAAGATCATATTCCCTTTAAGGATTCCAACCGCCCTATCTCACTGACCAATAGAGGAGTCCCCCTTTTCTAGGTCGTTAACGGCGATCGTTAAAGCGAGGGCCCTCGATTGGCCGGTTCTCGTATATTTTTCCGATTTCGGTGCTCACTCCTTTGTCTGTACGGGTGCCTTCGGTGACATTATGCGCGATAAAACTTGCGAGAGGCGGGCGCCGGCCGTGATCTTACGCGAGAAGCACTCCGGGAACAAAGAGCCGTCGAGGATGGCTAAACGGGGGTGAATCCGGAGGCAGGCGGGCCTCCTCCCGCCCTTCCGCCTCTTCCCTCCGCGCCAGCAGCAACCCCGATACCTACGACGTCTTATTCCACGAATTAATCAAGCGGGAGACTTCGTAGGGATGAAGGGCATTTAATCGACTCCAAGATCTCTCCGTGGCGAAACGAGCCATGGCGGTGCAACTAATTTCCAAGCGCGATAACTCTTCGACAACCCCATCCCCGTGTAGTCGACGAGCTCGCGGAGGGAGTAGGCGTTCGCGAGAACGTCGGCCTTTTGCGGAAACGCGTGAGCTTCGGTAGCTCGAATAATCAGTCGATAGCTGAAATTCCGCGGCAAAAATCGAGTCGCGGAGGGAGCGGACGGCGTGTACCCCGACGAATACCATTGCCATTACGACGACACCCCTTCCTCGCCTCGGCGTCGTCGACGGAGAATCGTGCAGGCAGGTCGACGACGTGTCCGTAATGCGTCGTATATATGCGTCGGGTGTACGAGCGACGGACGCGTTCGGTTCCCTTTCCTCGACGTCGATGCCCCGGTTGGCAGCCTCACTTCCCTCCGTCCACTTCCCTCGCAGCCGCCGACGGGTTCGACGCCGTCCGGATCCATATACGTCTCGACGCGCGTTGCCGCAAACGACACCGGACGGAATTTCGCCACAATGTTGACGCCCGACAGGCCTCTTCTTCCTCTTCCCGGCAGGATTTCTACGGTCTACACGACCCCTTTCGCTAAGGATCCTAAAGACGCCCGCCGTCTAACGCTCGACGAGGGTCGCGAAATCCTCGCTCGATAAATCCGACGCGGCCAACGAATTGCCGTCGATCCATGTATGTTGAACGTCGAAATAAGATTTTCGATGGAAACGGAAAATCCAGATTAAAACTGCATCACACGACAGTACTTGTACCTCCTGTTTTTGCGGACTTAATTGGACGGATGGTAATCAAGCTCTTAACATC
Source organism: Vollenhovia emeryi (assembly GCF_000949405.1). Taxonomy (NCBI): domain Eukaryota; kingdom Metazoa; phylum Arthropoda; class Insecta; order Hymenoptera; family Formicidae; genus Vollenhovia; species Vollenhovia emeryi. Next base: position 289,261 of record NW_011967109.1, on the reverse strand, counting down.
TTCGAAATTTAAAATCTCTATTAACTTATAAAGGATAAAATAGTATAATATTTTTCTCATATTTAAAGTATATGTAAAAATTGTAATAATTGAAAAATATTAAAATCTTGACGTAATAATAATAACTAAATATAATATAATATCAAGCTATTAATATCTTTGAAATTAAAAATCTGCATTAAAACTTGTAAAGGATAACAGAAGATAATTTTTTTTCTCATATTTAAAGTATATGTAGAAATGGTAATAATTAAAAAATGTTTGAATCTTGACGTAATAATAACTAAATATGATACAAGATTAAAATATAAATAACATCAGTGGTTTTTATTGACCGTATCTGGCAATTTTTGTAATACAGAAAATTTATTGCGAAAAATATTACCTCAGCCAGGGTTTGAACCTGGACCTCCCTTCTCTCTAGGCGGGCGTCTAACCAATTCGACCACCGAGGCATATGATAATTAGTCGCAATAACAGTATAAAGATGTTGTTTGCACGTTTATTTCGACTTTTCAGAACTGCGCGCCGATAAGAGTTGTCGACCGTACATAAAATATAAATGTTGTAACAACATGATAAATCAAACGCTGCTTTCGTACATTTCTTCAGCAAGACATTATTTTATATTAAAATATCAAAGCAACAGAATCAATTAAATTATTTTGCTCTCTCGTTAATAATATATTATCCGTTTATTTTTTTTAAATGAAACCTGAGGATCGCAAGAGTTCAATGTAAATGCCTTTCATACGCTTTGCAGATAACAATTGATGACATTTTGCGAAAACAACTTAAATGTTAAAAACTCGCGGTTTCCCTGCGAGACCGTTCTGGATAGCACTTTCAGCTTAATGATCCAAAACAGGCGCGAATAAAGGCCTAAGGTCTCGCATCGTATCGCTCGGTGTCGTTCCGAGATGACGTAAAAACTTGCGAGCTCCCATTGTCGCGTCAGGATCGCGTCTCCTCGAGCAGTCATTCTACGTCGGGGGGGCAGGAAGGAAGCGGAACGTCGCGCTCCGCGCGGGGGATGAAATATTTCCGAAAGCCTCTCGTAAAGCTGGACGTCGTAAAAGCGCGTATCTTCGTTCGGTGACGTAAAACCGGCGGGGGGGGGGGG
>NW_011967109.1:258880-287772 GCF_000949405.1 Vollenhovia emeryi | reverse complement strand
CAAAAAAAAGAAGCGGCGTCCTCGACGGCGGGAGGTGCGTGTAAGATGAGGAACGGCTGGTGCACATCGTCAAACGAAATGGTCTGTGTGTAGCGCGCGTGAGGAGCGCCGTAAGTATTTACATGTTTCCGCGCGGGGACGACGCGCGACCGTAAAAATGCGCCGTTTGAATGGCGGATGAAAGGATCGCGGAGGGAACATGATATTTCGTAGCGGAATTTATAATCGAAGCTCAGGAGTCGCGGGGGGGAGATCGCTGGTCCGGAAATTACGCGCGAGTCTCGCCGGAAGAGGAGAGGCAGGCGGATTGTGAGTTTCAGCAAAATGCTCAGATCTCGCTCATGCGTGGAGCAACCGGAATACCGAAAATATCATTTACAAGATCATCCTTTTTCCACAATGATTTCTCGTTTTCCGTTTTCATACTTTTTCAAATACTCAATTTTCCACAAAATCGAATAAAGATCTCTTGAGAAGTAACGCAGCACTTGGCAAACGCAACATTCCATTTGTTTTAATGGAATCTGTTTGTAATTTACAAAATCTTTTAAATATCAAATCGTAACCGGGGCAGATTGATTAAAATTGGAACATCTCGAATTTAAATACCTTCTGGACTTGACACTTGTGTTTTTGGCGAAGAAAGAAAGTTATGTTACGCCTGTACTTTCAAGGTAAACGCGATGCAATACTGTAAAAGTGATATAACCGTAGAGCCTGGAATGCATAAGCAACGTAAAAGGGAACGCGGATAAAAAGGGACGAACGGACAGGGACGAAGGGAGTCTAACTCGCATTTACATGTTTCGGTAGGTAGCGGCCGATCGTAAAAGAGCGCCTCCTAGGTAAACATCCCTCGCGGCGGCTGGAAGGAAGAAAGATCAAATGGATGGACATTGAAACTAAAAGAAGGGTCGACGGTCAGTATCGCGTCGGATACTCGCGTCTTTGATCTGAGTGCAAGGAAGGGAACCCTGAGATCGCCGAGTGATATGTCGCCGAACCAAACCCATTGAACCAACACTTGACAGAACTTTATAACCCGTCAAATAATGAGCGAATTCTCGCTCTCGATGAATAAAATTATTACCGAGATTAATGAGTTCGAATAACGGAGAGGGTCTACAGTTGGTAAACTCGACCTTGAATATAAAGCCATGTCCAATCCTAATCAATCTGCTACTCCCCCGGTTACGATTTGATATTTAAAAGATTTTGTAAATTATAAACATATCCCATTATCACGCTGAAGGCTTTCATTTAAAAATGTATTTGCAATAAAATATTTGTGATCGCGACCGAGCTGCTCCCCTGGACCCGTGAGAACCTTCTGTCTTCTACTATTAGGAACGCTTTTATCCTTCCCTTCCGGTCTTTATTTAAAGTTAATGCCGTCCATCGGCGTTGCCCGCAGTACGAATGTAATTTCCGAAAAACGTGTACCATTTCGAGAGGCCCGCTGTGGCTCCAATTTTCGATTCATCGAATCCAGGGGATGCGCTTCAATGATTCAAGCGGTACAAATTTGCAGAAGTTTTCCAATATAAAGCCATTACCGTGGGGGACGGAGGATCTCGTCCCTTCCTCTGGTAAATAATCCAGCAGAGTACGAGACCGACGACCCTTCGGACCATCGCGCGCGGCTGTTTTCGCCAGTACGCCGTATTTGTGAATCGGCCGGCAGCCTCTCGGTCGCTTCCGGACGGTGGACACTTGAAACTGCCTGAGATAACGAGGTCCGGGTGGCTGCGAGCAGGAGAGACTCGAGAGCTTCGCAAAATCGAGACCGCGGCGCTCGCTCGAGTGGCCATCAGCTTTGCTTCGAACACTTCAATCGAACTCTTTGCAGCGTTTGACGGTAGATGGAAAACTCGATTCGCGTTCAACAGGACTAACGATAAGTCTCTTAGACGATCAATTCTACGCGGCTTTATACAATTGATGGGCGAAACAAATATTTTGCGAAACGTATAGTTTACCAAGTTTTCAACAGTTCTACATTTATTGTAAATAAGTAAAGCATTTGGGATAATTATAATCCGAAGACATTGTCGAAGGGAAATTCTTTTTTTACGACGCTTTTCTCATAATACAGGGCCGATAAAGAATTCTAATAAAGGGATATTAACATTCAAAATATCTGAAAGATGAGCTGAGAGAAAGAGAAAAAGAGTGAGAGTTCTAAAACGCTCGCTTTCCAAGCACGGATCTGTAAGATGGGAAGACCGTCGCCTCTTGAAATTGTACCCTGAAGACAGCCAGTCGCGGGGGTCGATAACCAATTAGCTAACCCCACGACAAGGGATGGAATTACGCGTAAACAACGCAGGCAGTAGCTAAGGCAACGAATTTTAAGGACATCGTTCTTGAATTTTCATTTTCTCTTTAATTTGTCTCGCGATGTCACGTGGGAAAATTAGAAAAGGGGGATCTATTCGGGAAACTCTAACATTAAATTCATAAAATTCTCCGTTCGGCAAACACTTGGGAACTTTATCGAATAAAAAGCTCCCCTAGATTTTTATCAATGTTCAAAAATATAAATTTTGGAAAGATCCGATCTTGTGTAATATTTTACAATTTAAAAAAGGTACCAGTTATATGCAAATCATTAAACTGGATTGCAACATTCGCAACTGCCACCGATAGTTATCCTAACCAGAGGATATTATCAAAGTCTGTAAATAATACAGCAGCCCTTTCTCGTTTTTATACAGTTTCGAGCGAGATGATGCACGCGTCGCGTCACGCACATGCGGTGGAAGCTCAGCCGGGGTCTTGCATAGCCGATGGGCCGAGCGAGGGATGCATACCAAGCAGCCTTTTTGCTCGCCAGCAAATTTGTCAATGGACCTGGGAATCCCGGCGAATCCTCCCTTCTGAAAATGGCTGGCTCGTTCCGCACCCTTATCTTCCTTACGTCCCGTCGATCATCCTCGCCTATCGTATAGACACGCTTCGCTGCACGAAAATGCGAAGGTGCAATCTTTCAGCTTCGAGGAATAAGAAGTCGCGTAGGTCAAGCAGCTTCGAGCCTAGAAAACAACCATTTCCGTCGTAGACGAACAAGGAACGTATTAAGGCCAAATCAGACTAGCAATTGCTCGGCGATTGTCTTTTAGCCAATGAGAGCGGAGCAGCCAGCGATTTAATCGACTGTCATTGGCTACAGGTCGATCGTCAATCGCCAATCCCAATCCAATCCGCGTCAACAATTGCTAGTCTGATTCTGGCCTTTAGACGCGGAGCACACTCGCTAGTGGAATCGGAATCGATCGTCGTCCATATTAATTTTTATAAGTAATAATTATACTCGACGAACTAGACGAACATAGGTATTTTTCTCCGTACGTTTTACCCGTACGATCATGTGCCCGCAATGTGATCCGTGTCGTTAAACGATCGTCCGCGTCAAGGAGAAACGACCTCTGCGGAGAAGGACAACGTCCGGGAAACCGGGTAGAGGCGAGAAAGTGAGTACCAGGCTCGAAAAATGGATGGATGGTCGTTCGCAATTTGGCCCTCCAATAACCACGACACAAAGTAGCCAATTTATAATCCCCTGTCCCTCCCACCCCAGCATCCCCTTCATTGGATACTTTTATCTACGTGCCTACACCTTCGTCCTCCGCGTCTCGCTGTCGCTTCTTCGATCACATTGTTCTTTCTCTCTCTCTTTTTTTTTGCATTTCGCCTCGCCGATCAGACGACGACGGCGATACACGATGATGATAGCGTAGCTGACGGGCAATGACCCGAAAAATTAAGTTTCTCCATTAAGCCTTAATCGCGATAGCCGAGCATCCACACGCAAATGATCGCTTGTTATTTTCGTTTACGAGATCGGTTGTCGTCCAACTACCAAATTCTTCAATGGAAACCAAATTGGTAGACGCAAGGAGGGGCAATAAGAGCGAAACGCTGGATATTAGGTGTGGAAATAATAAATTATACTATTGTTTGATAGATGTGAAAAGTCAAACGTTTCGATCAACTTCTGCAATCCTTATCGATGACAATCGCACACAACAATTATTGAGTGTTGTGACGACAAAAAATTGAAAAAAAAGTGGAGCAATCTACATGATCTTAGGGTTACCCTATGTTATGCGTTGCGAGCTCAGCTATTCAGACATCCACAACCGAGATCGTTGAAAAATCGTGCACCTAGTGATGTGTGCGTGATAGTAGTTTCTAAGATCATGTAGATTGCTCCATTTTTTACAATTTTTTTGTCGTCACAATACTCAATAATTGTAAAATTAACACTCAACATACGATTGTCATTGATCACATAAGTTGATCGAAACGTTTGACTCTTTAAATCTATCAATCAATATATAATTTATTATTTCCGCACCTAATATCTGGCGCTCGGCTCTTATTGCCCTTCCTTGCGTCTATCAATTTGATTTTTATTTATAGAGCCCTACAAATATAGTCATCTTGAATGGAAATAAGATACCGTGAAGTCGACAATCTTCCAGTCAAGTGACGCTCGCGGTGTCGTAATAACGCTAAGGCGATTAATTTTAATTTAGTATAGTCGCAATTAGTGTCGAATTCCCAGCTTCGTATTATACAAGCTTATAAGCTTCGCAAGCTTCCAAGTGTAACAAGCTTCGTATTGGAAACGCGCGGCTTAAGATTCGGCTGGTCTTATTACCGTTCAGAATAGACACCATTAGCTTGATACGATCAAAGCGAGAGGAGAAAGATACGAAATTTATCTGTCCCTAAAATCGCATCTGTATAATTTATAGTTGTCGCCGTGTTAAAGATCAATCGCGCGTATTGAATAACGAAGTATAACGTCGGATAACATCGCGTCCCGTTACAACGCAAGTGCCGCCCGGTCGGAGACATTATATTCGAAACTTGCCTCGATCGTAGAGATAATACTCACGACAGAGGGAAAGCGTATTTACGACGCGGTGTACGCGGCCACGCGCTGCCCGCAAAACCCGCCACTCACACATATATTTTCGTGCTTTTCCTCCTTTTCCCTATCCAGAGCTTCACGCCCGGAGTCGGGGGCGACACGTGCCCGGGCTCCCGTAATATTTATTATTCGCGCATACCTATTTCTCGGCAATAGTAATCTTCGACAGTGTATAGGCGGGAGCCGATTTTCACCCCTCACGTGGAACAGCCGGGAATTAATTGCTTTCCACAACGGGATTTGAAGGGGGAGCGACGTCGGCGAACAAAGAAGGCGGCTCGGTCGGCTACGAAGCTAAGGAGGAGCCCGCGAATCGCGTCCACGCGATCGATCACCTCGGGCAGCGGCAGAAGACATCCGCCGGACTATAATTCTCGGCAGACAGTTCTCATAGCGGGTACAAGGACTCGTTGTCGGGAATTGTATCGATCCGCTAATTTAATCTCAGATTACCCATGCCGCCCATGGCGTGAGGCGCGTAAAGATTTATGGGGCTCGTCGGAATGGATTCCGTAAAGCAAAAAATTAAACGCAGCTATTAATCTGCCGGTATCGCCGAATGTGATTGCAGTAAGACTTTTACGCGATTAGCAAATTATTGCGAGGCGATAAAGCACTTTCGCACGTTCACGCCCGTGTAGTCGATATTGAATATTACGTAAGAACGTCGGTGTTTTCTCGACCAGATCTGGCATTTTTAATAATACAGAAAATTGATTGCGAAAAATATTACCTCAGCCAGGGTTTGAACCTGGACCGCCCTACACTCTAGGCGGGCGTCTCGGAGAGAGTTGTTGATTAGTTGTCACCGCTGGCGACATTGAAGAATATCCTTATTAGGTGATTACGTAAGAATTTATATCGTTTATTCCGACGAAATTGATTTTTATTCGGAAAATTTTTCGCGAATGGAAATGTAAGTAGACTCGAGCATTTTTGCGAACGTGTCCAAACCACTCTTAATACTTTACGACGTATTCAGTGTTGGTGTGCACGTAGCTGGTAGATACTGGAGGACAGTATGAATTTCAACACCAATACGATTCTTCACAACTCCGATGACACCTCAATGGCAAAACATCTCCGTAATTACGATAACAAGCAACGTTGCGGTTTTACTTTGAATTATTGCGATATTATTGCGTTTTTTTCATTTAATATGAAACTTGCCATTAAAAAGGGTTACCTTTAGTAACCGAAACGTCTGACGATAATTAAATTTGTCGATATTTAATATTCAAATAATCAGAATTCTTCAACGTCGCCAACGGTAATTAACGTTAGTATTTTCAGTAATTGTGATATGGCGTTAGGAGCATATGACGATATTGTACGAATCTATATTGTGTTTTTTTTAAAGATGGCATGTAGAATTGTTTTTCAAATATAAAATATCGATAAGTTTAATGTCAGACGTTTCGGTTACTGAAGGTAACCCTTTTCAATGACTATAACAAATTTGTGCGCTGGTATAATATTTTAAATTCGGACATATATACCGCATCGTTGATGTGTTTTCGGATGTATAGAGTCTTTTTACTTTCTCTTCGTTGTGACGGTCAGCGTTGTGGAAATTCATGTGATGTTTGGTTACCCGAATTCTCTTCTGTTTTTTAGACACGTGTATGCGATCATCGGATACTTCGACTGGTAGTTGATAATACATCTATATGTATTGTGTGATGACAGGGTCGAAAATAACTAAAAAACAGGGGCGAAAAATATTACCTCAGCCAGGTAATATTTGAACCTGGATCTCCCTACCAGTGTTGTGCAGTACCTGGGTACTGTAACTAGGTACAATTTTACGTACCTAGTTACTGTACCGAGATACTTTTTTTCTCTGGTACCTATACCTACATTTAGGTACAATTTCTTGTGTACCGGTACCTATATTTAGGTACATTTTAAGTTACTTATGTATTAGCGTCTTAAGACAACACTTAAGATGATTTTGAAATAAGAATCGACTATGAATACCGGTCTTAGGGTTGTGTCACATGGAGCGTAACTTGCGTAAGCGTAATCTGCGTATCGCCAATCACAGGGTCATTCTAAGAGAACCGTTTCAATAATTCCGTCGAAATGGTTCTGTGATTGGCGATACGCAGGTTACGCTTACGCGAATTACGCTCCATGTGACGTCACCTTTACAATGAGCACGTAAATGCACCTTAACTTATTGCACTAGTTTACAACAGTGCAGTTAAAAAGAACAGGCCCTCTATGTAACCTTTATATCCCTACAAGTACAACTGCACACATGAAATCATAAATGTCTATTTATTTTGAAATTTTATGCTAATAAATGAAAATACCTGTACCTAGGTACTCTTAAGGTACATTTGAGGTACCTGTACCTAGGTATTTTGTTTTCCTAGTACCTATACCTGTACCTCGGTACATTTTTTCTAGAGTACCTGTACCTGTAACTAGGTATTAAAAATAATGTACCTTGCACAACACTGCTCCCTACACTCTAGGCGGGCGGCGTCTCATCAATTCGACCACCGAGGCATATGATAATAAAAAAGTTTTGGAAAAGTCGAAAATATACGCGTAGACATCTTTATACTGTTGTTGCGACAAATATTATCGCATCCCTCGGTGGTCGAATTGGTGAGACGCACGCCTAGAGTGTAGCTCCGTCCGTCCAGGTTCAAACCCTGGCTGAGGTAATATTTTTCGCAATAAATTTTCTGTATTATTAAAGATGCCAGGTATGGCCAAGAAAACACTGACGTTGTTAATATTCAAAGTTGTGCCCTTGTTCTTTTCCATCCAAGTGCAAACGTTAATGGGCGGAACTGCAAATTCAAATATCGTAAAAAAAAATCGTCAAAGGCTCCTACCGTCCTTACCATAATTAATATTGTCGTGTCTAAACAAGTCACTCCCTTTCTACGAAGCCACGATCAGGGACGATTGTGATATCAAGTCCTGCTTCATCTCTTCCTCAAAGGTACCAAATGTCCGTGAACGCGTTTAACGTATCACAAATTGGGGTCCCTCCTGCGCCTTCCTTCACGACACCCGTGTCCGCATCCAGTAGAGGGGTAAAACTGCCGGGGGGTTACTTTACGGCAATGTTCCCAACGGGACGAATTCTAAGAGGCCGGGAGGGAGGCGTGGTCACGCATCACCGAGTGACGGATGGATCCTCGATTACGATGGGCGACGTGCCGTATAATTGACCAGGTGTCGCGAATCAACGAAAGCTGGCGGATTCATGACTGTCGATTAATCAGCGCAAAACGCGCTTTCGTGGAAAAGGAGCGCCCGGGGACCTGGATTCTCATCGTCGATCGAATTCCCATTACAAGATAAGGGGAATTTATTTTCCGTTCATAATCTTTGCCTACGACGCAACGGAAGCTTATACAAATTTTTTCCTCCACTCGCAAATCGATGATAATTCCCGAAGTCAAAGAGATTTCATTTATACGCATTTATGATCTAATCAAAGAATTTTCTAAGTCGCGTTTCTTCTAGTGGCGGGAGGGGATCCGATAACGTAATCGTCCACTAGATTGATTCAAAATTTCTCATTTAACTGATTGCATTTCTTGACACACGCCGTTCACCGAGAAAGTCCCCCCGCGGACGTAATAAGTTTAATATTTCAATTTCGAGAGCAGTGTCAAGTTATTTCAATTCGTCTCAAGAATATTTACAATATTTCGAAAAGCTTCGTTCAACGAGAAAGGTTTCGCAAGTAATTATTACAAATATAGCGATCAATAAATATCGCGCAGAGTTTCAGTCCAAGAAACGACGTGTATTAAAGGGGCGTTTAAATTATATATTCAGGGATATCGGCGTTTTGCTTTTAGCACGCGTAACTCTCTTTACACGTGATATTTTATTTGTCTGTATAAATATGAAACTTAAAAGAATTTCTAATATTTGGCGGGTAAATTGAAAGCTTTTAAAAAAGATTAGAGTCTCGTTCAGGGTTGTAAACCGGAGCAAAAATACGTTCTTTGGAGCGGTTTTGAACCGGTTCGAGTTTAAAAACCGCCCCGAAAACCGAATGAATGAAGTAAATTATTTAGAACTTGGAATACAAATCGAACCGAACTGGTGAAATTTGCACATTTACCACCTCTCCAGCTATGTAGCAAAGATTCAAACGTGGTAAATCTTTTTAAATAAATTAAATCCTTTTTAGATAAAGAAACCGCTCCAAAACTGGTTTTTCATGCTCCGGTTCGAAACCGGAGCGCCTGAAATCATAATCAAAAATGGTTCGCTCCGGATCGGAACGATTTTATAATTGAAATTTTGATCCGTTCTCTCGAAGCGGATACACTTCAATGGTTCGGTTCGGTTTACAACTCTGGTCTCGTTATTTGAAAATGTAATTTAATAAGTTATTATACATACCTTACAGTTCCTCGTGTTCTTACAAATCAAGGATTAAATGAGGACGAGGAGCGCTCTTTTTCACGGGGAGGGAATAAATAACTCGAAACACGGCAATTTTTTTTGTATTTCATTTCATTTCACCAATATCTTTAGGATAATGGCATTAAAAAATGTTTATTAATATAATATGTATACTTTCCTTAAAATCATCATACTCGTATTCTCATAGCGTAATAATCATAATATATAATTATTGTAATATATATCTATATTTATTTATATATAATATATATTATGTTTATATGTCTTGCATATAGAGAATAGTCAATTAGATAGTAGGTTGTGTAGGTTTTTGTTGTGTTTATTCATCTTTTTTTTATTTGTTTAATATTTAATGTATAGGTATTCCATTACTAAACATACAAAAGCGGTATAAAGCTCGATCCTCACACGCTGTCTATTTATAGTAATAATCATCGCGTTCTTACAAGTTTCCTTAAAAATTGCGTTACGAAATACGTTTTTTTGTCCGTTTTCATGTTTTTTTTTCCTTTTTACCTTTTTTTTCCACCACATTTTAAACCTAGGCGTAGCCGCGTAATGCGCTAATGCTTACAGTGTACTTCCTGTTCGTCCTTTCGCTTAAAACACCTTCCCGGCGGTGCCGCGCGTCGCGCCCCGGGACCAGAAGGAAGGATAGGCCCCGGTGACGAGAGTGAGAGCGGCCGGGAAGGGAGGACGCTTAAGCCCGAAACTGCCAGGACTCATATTGACCGTGTCCTCCGCTCTGAGAGTAGAGCATTGATTAATTAACGCAAACTCGTGTAGTGCGACGTAGACGACAGGACGGTCGACCTCCGTCGCCTCGTGCGACGAACCTTGACCCGAGGTGAGGAGGTCGAACGACCGTCGATGGTTTCCTGACTAAAGTATTAAATGTCTACTACATGTGTCGCGTGTAAATGTGTGTGTGTGTGTGTGTGTGTATGTCAAATCGCCTCTCCGAGGTCCCCGTTTCTCGCGGCGCGTTTCCGTTTCCTCTTCGCCTCGCGTTCTTAGGCCCGCGCGCGAACGACTCGAGACGCGCGTTTGCGAGGCGTGTGCGGTGCCCGCGAGACCCGATCCGCGCGATCGGACTCCGCGGTCTCGCTCGGAGAAACGATCGAAACGGGATTGTTATGTTAAGCACTAACTCTCGATCGAGACACAGCTTATCGATATTATATATACTCTCTTTCTCTCAAACGCGATTCTCACCCTTCGTTACTTTCCGCTTTGTGTGTGTATCTTTTTTTTTTCGTGCGTCTATCTTCCCCTCAAAGTCGCTGGCGGGTGCACCGCGCGCATCTCCCTTAACGATTCCGTGATCTTTCCTCTCGTCTGTTCGCACGCTCGACGGACGTGTTCTCGACTGTCCGAGATCGGCAGCGCCAACGTTGCGAGTAGATACGCGTTTTTACTCATTGCGGCGAACGCCAGGCTCGATGGATCGCATCACCGGGCAATCTCATCTCTTATCATTCTTGCATTACTCGCTGTCATTCGCCTACTAGCATTTCTTTTTCCTTTCCTCGAAGCACGCGCGAGCAATCGCTACGGGAACATTTACAACGGCCAGCGCTCGATGTTCGCCCTCACGAAGGAATTCCTCGCGATGTCTTCGCCTTAATCGTTTAACTTGGGTTCATTTAGTCGAAAGCACGTCCGCGCAACGTATGAACTCGTCAACAATTCGACGCCGTGCAGCGTCATCGTCAATTATCACTCGCTACAAGATGGAGCGACGCAGTTTACAAGCAAACATCTCTCTCGTTCTTTTTTTTCACAACCAATATCTTAATACCAAATATATTCTTCTTAAGTTCTACCTATCCACATCATAATTATACGTTCAACATGCAATATAAATGAGAGCTCGTAAAGGAACTTATACATTTGAACATTATACAATGCTTTCTCAATGAATCAATACATATATTATATACGAATTATGTAAAACTCACAAACATGTACAACTTTCAGCACAAAGAAAGAAACAGTATATACTTTATACCTTTTATTTGGATTAACATTACGTCATACTCGAGAATCTGGATGACAATACGTGTCGAAACTTAAACTATAACAATCTGAATATAAACTCGTGATTATTACGGGGGAATCCCATTCTCTTCGTTCTGTGGAGCAAAGATGACAATTACTGTCAGTGACCCGCCAGCTAAAGGTACAGCGTAGTATCTAATAACCCGAGTTAGACTCTCGCCCTCAAGCCAACCAAACAAATATAATCGCATACAATTACAATTACGAATTATTAAATATCAACTCTTATACTCTAACGATAGAATGATCATAATAAGAGTTTGGCAAGCGCTAGGGAAATAGTGCCGATCATACGATGTAGTGTCTCATGTGTGTGTCTCCTGTGTGCTCGTCATATATTCCTCTGTGTGTACTCTCTCATTTTGCTCACGGTGTCATTGGTGCGTACATAGCAGCATCCCGACAGCGAGACGTTCGACGGAACGGCCGCCGCTCGAACTGTCGGCATGCGTACTCTGGGGGGAGAAAAAAAGACGGGTCAGCCACCCGTTTTGGGGCCCACAATTAGCAATCGAGTTATTTGGATTGTTCGTACTCTCTGGGGAAAATTTTTTGTCGTTAAGCAACTTAACATTTCGGTTGGTGCATCCTACGTGAAAATTGTCTTTTCTGTGTTAAAATCTTGGATATTGAATAGCTGATTGCGATTTTTAGTTACCGGGGTAAAATTTGTAAAAGATTAGAGTTACGAATAATGATTCGATTATTAATTGTGGGCCCCAAAATGGGTTGCCAGCTGTCTCTCCTTTCCCAGAGTACCGCGTGTCGGTCCGTAAATGCTTCCTCGCACGGGAATATTAAGCTTAGATCTGCCTAGAACAATTTCGAAAACCGAAGCTCGACAATATAGACAAGTAACGTCCTTCGGTGCTAACGGCGACAGTCGATTAACTTGGACTGCGGCGATACATCGCGGAATCAGTATACCGCGATAGATATCAATAGTTTCGAAAAAAAGGGTGTACTTATTGATTCTCCAGATACGTTCTTGATTTATTGCACGCGTCTTCGGGGAGAATTTGACGCGGGAGGAGCAAGGGTGGGAAGCTCGCCGATTTTCCACCCCCGAGTTCATAAAAATTCCGTCGAAACGCGAAAAACCCACGGCCGAGGACGACGATCTACGTTCTCTTTTTCAATACGCGCCCTTTTCCGTCCCCCCCTTTTTTTGCAAGTCACTTTCGAATAGATTTTTATCAAAAATATATATATCTATATATCTGTGTGTATACGTTTGTCTCGCGCCTGTACCCCTTCCAGTTTCTCACGTTTTTAGTCCACGGCGTCGATCGGCCGCCCAACGCTCGAGTCTTACGTACGGATATTCGAACGATCAAGGAATTCTTGATGGTTCGGATATGGAGTCGTTAGGCCGCCGGTGTCCGCCGTCGGAATCAATCGTATCGATACCTTGTCCCCCGGCTCGTCGTCTACGATCGCACCAAGTCTTCCCACGCCCGCTTCCCTCCTCGTCAATTCTCGCCACGAATCGTTGACGCTGACGCGACCGTTAAACGGAGATCAGTCTCGAACAATCTGCGATCTGTGATTATCACGGACACTCGGCGCGGGACTTACAAAGCCTGTGGCCCTTGAAAAAACGGCGTATAAAACGTTCTCGGTACGGAGAACTCCTAGGCTGGAAAGATTATGTTTCTCGAGTCTTATCTTCGGCAGTTATAAGTTACGTTTACGAGGCGATCGACACCTCTGTCGACCGGCGAGCGAAAGCCACTTACGGTAAAAAATAACGCGCGGGGATCGAACCCGCGATTTGCCGCCCGTCGTCGAGAGTCATGGTCGCGAATTCGTCTCGCTTCGCTGTGACGTCGACTCGCGGAGAATTTGCTCTCGGATTCGATCCGCGCGCGAGTTGCTTCTTCGTTTGATGTCGAGTGTTTCTTTTGATAAATTCATAGAGATGTTTAACATTTGGATATCCTCCACGAGCGCCCGCGGTCGACCGAAGTGGAAAGCCTCGGTATATCATTTTCATTTATTGCTCCTAAATAGATGCATGTGGATTGCACGTATGCGTGTTTCATGTCAAGTATAGAGGGTACGTACACGGGAAGTTGAATCTGGCGCTGGCGAATCTGTGTAACGATGTAACGTGTAATGCGTGTCTCGGTTACGTGTAAATATCCCATAGATAATGCATCGTAAAAGGGGGGGAAACAGCTAGAAAGAGATAATTCTTTTTTTTTTGTTAAATAGATTACCGGTACTCTCTCGTCTATCCATAGGGCGGGTGCATGCAATAAACACACCGAGCTCTAACTACGATACTGATTCTTCCGAAGCTTACATGCCTAACTGCACGTGATCGACTCACGCGGCTCCCGTAATATGCGTTCGTTTTCACTTGGTGGTTAATGTTACCATGCCACTTAAGACCAGCTCGACAAAGATTCCGTAATACTGCGAGCGATTCCCGCCCGCGCGTTACCCTACCGCAACGATCGACTGTCAACAACGAGATTAGCATCGAGAAAGCGATCGAGTTAACTCTGAAATCGCCGGCATTGAGGTAAAACTTGACGTGCGTATTGATATACGATATCGATATGATAGCGAACGGAAATTATCTCTTTTGTCCATATACATGTTATTCATTTATAAAATCTATATACGCCGTGTGTGCGGACGTGTGTGGGAGGTGGGAGAGGGACGTGCCGGGGTCGAAGGGGGGAGGGGAATTGGGGGGGGGGAGGTACACGCGAAGACGAATGCGAATCCGCGAGATTCGACATGCATCGTTGCGCGCTTTCAAAGTTATCGCGAAGCCTCGATGAAAATGTTCCTGAGAATTTCAAGGGGGATCAGTGGGGCCGCGCCTTAAGTGCTAATGGCAGTCCGGATCGTTAACACATAGCTACATGCGCGTATATTATATATCATACTTCGCTAATAATGTAACGTTCAGTGAACCTAGCGCTAGGTAAGTTATGCGGTACATTTATCATATAAACCATTTCATTTAATTTTCATATTCGTTATCGCAATAGTTCCTACACCAGGGAAAACATCGTTAAAACATTATCTCTCGCCTAATATTACTCTTTTTCTTTTCTCGTCACTCTCTTCCTTTCATTCTCTCGCGCCCAGTAATAATTAATAATCTTCTTTTTCACCTCTAATTTATTATTTCTTTCTCTCTCTCTTTCTCGCTTTGTGTCTCTCCTCGTCACGCCTTCGTCGTCTAATATTTTATTCAGCGCTCGATATAGTTTATTCATATTAGAAAAATTTGTACTCTTATAGGGGAGGTATCGAGGGATACAGCTGCCTCGCTGTTGTTTTCCGTGATTTGAGGGAACATCTTACCCAGTCTCGCATGTGTCACTTCCTAAATCGAGTAACATCCTCTCGCGATCTAACCGAGTCGTGCAATGTCGCGCGGAACGTGGCATCGCGTTCGCGCACTTACGTTTTTCCCGTCCTTGTAAAATGTCCCAAATTCGTGTCGGATGTCAGCCAGGTAACCGAACGAAGCGCGCGACGTGTCCAGTCGCAAGAACAAGGCTCGCTAAAGTACTTACATGGTAAATAAATCGTCAGATTCTTTAACTTGCGTTTCGCGGTCACCCTGGAACTTGAAGAAATAGAATACAGGGGTTTGAAAATTACCTTCGTAAGTCGCTATGGTAGGTGAGAAATGAAACGGGAAGATTGTATACTTGTGCGATCTTCATGCGATAGAATATGTCGACTCTTTTACCGATTGCGTGTATATCGCGACTGGACAGGCGCGGGCCGCGTTGACGTTCTGCTCGTTTGGTATTGTTGATGAAATTGGTACGGTCCAACGAAATGTAGAACTCAGTGGCTAACTGGCGAGAAGTCGGGTATGGAGGAGCTCGGTGAGGGTAAATGCTCGGGGAAAACGGAGTGAGATGGGTTAATTTTCTTCAGGCGATGGTTAAAAGATCCTTGCAAACCGCAGTCACACTTCTCTCATTCACGACCGCTAAACTGAGTCACGATTGCGCGCTCACGTGGCCTCGCTCGGTTGTACCGTCTGCCAATTCACCGTTTCAGCGATTAGAAGAACGCGCGCGCGAAACGCGGGCCCATCGTGACTCCGACTAAGCTACACGAGAATGGGAAATAGCTCCGTTAATGCATAAGTATACGCGTGTGCATATATATGTTTACCGCGTGCAAACGTACCTACAGATAGGACTTGATACCAACTACGACGCCTAAGGAGATCCCATTTCTCACCGCGAAAGGGACTGGTTAACCGTGAGCGATTCTAAGCCCCCGCCAAATCTTCGATCAAACCGTACACCGCTAGTGGTAATATGTAAATATGCGTTTACCGTTTATCGCTATCACGCTATTATAATGTACGTGTACACGTATATATCCATTTATGTGCGTATATATATATGTTATAATATTACCCAAACCGTCGTTACGACCGCCTCTTGTAGATTCCTTCGAAAAGAGCTCCGACCTCGCGCGACCTCAGCTTCAACGTTTCCCTCCCCCTCGTCGCCCTCCTATTCCCGCGCGAAAAATGGCGCGCAACGTCCGCTCGCGAGTCCGCCGATCGTTCGTTTCTCCGATTGTTTTCCCCCTTTCTTTTTCCTCTCGGCCGAAGTTCGTAGGAAGGCGAACGAGAGTCGTAGGGCAGGGCAGTAAGACATGGAAAGGCTATCGCAATTCACTGTTTCCTCCGTTCCTTTCATCCTTTTTATCGTTCGTAGCCATCTTCTTCTCTTCCTGTCCGTTCTTAGTCTCTCTTTCTTTCTTTCTCTTCTCTTCTCACCGTCCTCGGGGGGGAAAAAAAACAAGAAATAGAAAAACGTCCGCGATGGGAGATAAAACAGGAAATCGGAAAGAAGTCTGGTGCGCGATGTTTCAGAAGGCAGGGACGTTTCACGTCGCTCGGAGTCTCGATTGCACGCGGAATGGAAAGAACTCACTCGTTAACCGGGACTCCAATGACGACGGAGTCGGCAGTGATACGGTAAAGAAACGTTAGACTGTCCTTAAGTGTGCACTAGCTGTATATCCGTCAAACGCGTAGCCAATTACGGTTCGTCACGGTAACGACTTCGAGAAGACACGAATGAATCTGATTTCCATGGACGACGTCTGTCGCAAAATACAACGATCGCGAGACAGATGAGCAAATGTGACGAGATGATAAAAATGGCGCGGTCTACTTTACTTTTTACTCTTTGTGTCGCGCCCCGTTCCACGATTATCAAATTGCATATTTCAAATAAGGCCAGGTCGTAGACTTTGTTGCCAATTCTTCACGGTACACGAAAATCGCAAATTAGCTTCATACGGCGCATATATGTATCTTTAATAATTTTTAGCATCGCGAGCGTTTTAGTTTGACCCGAGAGAAATCGTGAAAATTAAGACAATGTACCCTTTGCTCGGCATACGAGAAAACAGGGACCAGATGTAACGCAGTAGAATACGCGTGTGAGGAAGAAAAAAGCTAAAACTTCTCGAAGTGCAAGCGTTAAAAGTCCACGTCATGTCTAAACTCTACGAGTTTAATCTCACTACACAAACGATATCGAACGTTGATCTCCGATGGAGAGCGGCAATTTCTTTTTACGCGTCTACCTCACTTCCCTCTCTCTCTCTCTTTCTCTTTCCACCTTCTTTTTCTCCCGCTTCCTTCCGTAGAAAAACACCAGACCTTTCGTCACCTTTCACCCCTTTCCACAAACTTCCCGTTCGGTTGTCCCGTTTGGTCCGCACTACCAGCATGATTATTCGCTTTTGCATCGCAAAATGCTTGTGTCTACTATGATTTCTTTTTTTTTTTTGGATCGCTTCCATGCCTGCCGTCCGATCGGTTTCTCTCCTCTCGACTCGCTTAACGACTAAGTAATACGGCTAAGTGTCTAAAATTACGCGCGGCCTCCGAACGAGGTTTCGCCGCATCCTCGTTCCGACACGAGGGCGGATCAAAGTGTGATTATAGAAGAGCCCTATGTACCTATACGGGATTACTTATCAAGGTTACATCGACGACACACCCTGCAAACGGTTACGTTGGAGTGTCCCGCGTTCGCGGCGACGCGAAGCTTCGCGATCGATCGTGCCCGAGCGGATCATCGGGCAGGGACTAGCTTTCTCAGAGGATCGTTTCGATGCGGCACGATCGACGATCTCGTAGCGCTCCATCTTCTCTTTTCGCTCGGTTCACGGTTCCCCGTTGTTTCTCCCTCGGCAACGAGGGAGGGCTTGCCGATCTCTGACGTATCGGAAGGGCTAAGCAGTGGCGAATCTTCGATTACTTCCGAACCCTCCTCGATATATCTTACTCGATACTAGCGTGCGCATTGGCGTTTCCGAAACGACAATTCGAATTGCTTGCCTTAAACTAAACCTTAACGACGCCCTTAATTTTGATAAATACTACCGTGTTAATTTCCCGCACGAACCTTCCCTCCGTCTTCGCGTGATCGACGTGGCGATCGCTTAAAAAAATAGGGTACAAAAATTATTCATCTAAATTTGTGAGATCTTACCGAATCTAAAGTCGCTTCTCCGCGTATTTTCAGTATTACTCTTTTTTTTTTTTTTAATAACACAGCCGAATAAAAATGCCCGAATTACGTCTAAGAAACTTATACCGAGAATCTTACGTTTTAGCGCCCGATCCGCGTTCGCTCGAGGAACGCCTCGTCTTTTTTTTAATTTTCATTTTGTAAAAAAGAAGTCTACCCTCAAGATCCACCGTGAACTTAGCCCCCATTAAAAGCGCGACGACTACGAGAGCGTATGTCGATCAATTTGCGCAATTCTTTCTCTCCTTCGCGACCGAATTTCGTTTCGCAGTTTTTTTTTTCTTCCTTTTCTCCCTTTTCTCTTATCTTCCCTCGCGCGCCCGTCAGCTATGCTAATTATAAAGACGCAAATATTACGAAGTTCGCCGCAATCGAGTCGGCATTACGGTCGCGATTGGTGTTGATTTACAGTGACGGCGCGGAGATCCTCCCATGTTGAAAAACGACAGGAGATGTACGTCGCACAGTCTTACGCGGGTACCTCGTACGTCGGAGAACGTACATTCGTCGTCGTCGTCGCCGTTTCACGCCTCTGTCAGCCCTCGGGATTGAATCGATTGCGCGGCAGCCCACGGGAGCGTACACCGAAGGGCTAAGCGCGGGCTGTTCAAACTGAGCGCCATTCGCGCGGGTCGCAGCCGCGAAGAACCGTCGATCGCGTTAAAATCCGGCACGTTTACTCCCAGCCGCGCCGAGTCGAGCAGCGGCCCGTACGGAGAACTTGGAAAGTTGTCGCCGGGCTTAATCGAAGATCCATCACGCGCACCCGTAAACTATTAGCGTGCCGGGGGGGGGGGGGGGTCTTCGCGATTAAGACGACGGGCGCGAATGGTCCTCCGGCAATGATTACGCTTACGAATACAAATCCGACGCGACGCCATTTACACAGACGGCGTTTTACATAAATCTACTGACTCGGGGTTACAGGGGTGGGTTTAAAGGGGTATGCATATACGTGTATTTTATATATATATATATATATATGTATGTATATACGCTACTAGTGCGATTAAATGCACGAATAGGAAGGGAGTAGCACATCCACACGCCATTCAGACACATCGGTTAACCCCTCTAAGGAAATTGGCTGCAAACGGGGACTTTTGGTATAACGGGGGGGGAGGGGGGAGGGGGGAGGGAAAGGGGAGCCTATGAACTAACGATTAATGCGCGTCCCGTTAAATCCTTAATTACGCGTGTTGCGCGCGCGTCCTCGCAGGCAGCTCGCGCGCGAGAGGCCGCGCGTGTACCGCCCACGCGCGATCTTTCGCCGTGAGCCGCGTGAAAAAGTCCGCCAGTGACAAAAAGAAAAGAGGAGGGAAACGATAAAGGGAATGGGAAAGAAAACCGATCCTACCGTCTTAGAAGTGCGCGACTGTTTCGTCGCTGATTATACGAAGCCGCGATTTCGCAGTGCGCTCTTGCGTGATTAACATCGTTGATCTGCTTCCTGAAATCTGCGAAGTGAATCTCGATTGGCTCACGGCTCGCGGAAGAGAGACGACGCGGGAGGCCGCGGCCGGCAAGCGGTTTGGCCCTCGAGAATGCGCCGAGTACGCCGAGCCGTGAACCAATTGTCCTTACACATTCCGCCAAGTGTCGCAATCCTGCGTACCAAATTCGCTCTCCGCTCGCGTCTTCGCCCTTCACGAACGCTCCCCCCGGCCTCCGCGTGTCCTCCGCGTTTGCTTCCCACCGGTGCTTTACGTCTGCACACGTCAACGAGACTCGTTTTAGGCCGACATCGCGCGATGAGTTCAGAGTTCGGAGCGCGAGTTCCCGACAAGTTGGGCGAAACGTCAGTGTCGACCGATGGGATAATGTCTCAGTCACGAGTGCTCCTGTATCTCTTCTCCCTTTTGCTGCGCTCTTAAATAACTCGTTGGCACATTCTCACGCATTTCAAATTTAACAAACTTTCGAGCGAGGGGCGCGATCCCTTAAAATTGCCGCCAATACTTTGCACTCTTACAAAAGCGAAGCAGGATTAAACGATGAAACGATGTAACCGTTCATTCCTATAAAAATTAAAAAGCACAGAATTTCCAATATAACGAGATTATTTTAGTAAGTAGGGAAACGACCTTACTGGCAATTCTTTATTACAATAAAACACAACGCTTCGGCCAGTATTGCCGGTCCTCTTCAGGTGACAAACTTACGAGAGTGCCTAGAAATGTAAAATTCGTCAGATTAGATTAATTGTCACATCTCTTGTAGGCACTCTTGTAACCTTGTTACCTGAAGAGGACCAAGATATTACTGGCCGAAACGTTGCGTTTTGTTATAATAAAGAATTGCCAGCGTGGTCGTTTCCATACTTATTAAAATTCTTGATTTCTTGACTGGCGTCACTGAGCTGCTGTTTAATTATAACGAGATTATGTCCGAGAATACGAAGAATTTTGCGTAATGTACGACAGGATACTGAACTCATCGCGCTGCAGTACAAGAGCGTAGAAGAACGTGATGTAACGCCATTGTTAAAGGGAATCCGTATTTCCGCATATTCGGCTTCAGGATGACAACGCGTACAGCTGAGAGAGACACGCAAAGGCGAGGCGGCAGCGTCATATGTTAATAACAACATTATGTTCCTATGTACATTTGTACCTTGGCCAACGTATCCAATCGACTCGATTACGGCCGAGCCCCCTGCATTCGTTCAGAAAATTCCACAATTTCGGCCGCTTCTCGATAGAGACCCATCTTGAGCTAAGCGTTCCGTCACCCGCGCAAACGCGTCACTTTTCCATCGTTGACGTCTCAACGGCGCGGCGTTTCCTCGCCGCATTATCTCGCGAATTCTCAGGGGGGGGAGGATCGAGAGCTCGGCTCCTTCAACCGTAGAACGTGAAAGACAGCCGGTGTGTGTACTATTTATGATGTCGGCGAACGGTGCCCTCCTTGCCTCACGAGCGGTCCCCCCTTGTCCCTTCGGGGATGCCCGGACTCGCCGGAGCACCCTTTGATCTCCCTCATCGCGAGAATCTCCCGGCAAAACGGTTCTCGCGAAAACGCTGGCGGCGGAGGGACCGGGCGCGATCGATGACACGGCCGTGCACGCGAGTCGCCGACGTGAGAAAAACAAAACCGCTCTCCAGTAGCGCACTCGATAAAATTTCTTCGTCGTTCTAACGTCTCAGTATAACAATCATTAGGCAACGTACATTAATTACATCACTTACAGGATTAGCGACGGGGGATGGGAGCGGATGTGGAGGGTGGGGCAGGATGAGGGATTCGATAGATTCATCGAATAGATTCCTGTCGGCGTTCGCCGTCAAGGGGAGGTGGGGGACACCGCGGGGATTTCGTATTCTGTGAAACTTAATTCGGTGGAACTCGAGAGACGCGGGGCGCGAATTCCGTGGGATTCCGCGCGATCATCTTCCCCCTTCGGTGCCGACGCTCGCTTCCGCTCGCGTTCCACGCCCGCGAGGAGCGTCTCTCAACTCTCCGTCTCTCGCGTGTAATCCGGCGTCTTTAAATGGGGCGCGATGGGCGCAACACGTATCGTCTCTGTCCATTCTTCTCACTTTGTACGTCTTTCGATAAGCGATGTAGCGTTCGTCGACGCGGCGTCTAGGCGCCGCGATTCGATTCCCTAAATCCGCATCCCTACGCATATAACTCCCTTTCCATCGTATATATTCCTCTCTCTCTCTCTCTCTCTCTCTGCATCCTCTTTCTTCCTGCGTCTGAAAGTATATATTTAGTAAAACACAGAAGGGAGTCCGTGCTGTCGCGCGGCACGGCCGACTTCGCGCGCTCGGATTACGCGTGGCGTCGGGTGAAGCCTTGGCGCACCGGACTTCGCGTGGCGACCGTCTTACGCGAGGGGGTGCATCCGAGATGCCGGCGCGTGCCCGCGCGACACCGGGTTCGAGAATACGGTATACACGAGTTAACGTTCATTAACGAATTAACATCACAATCAAGCTATTACAAGGTCGAGGGGCGCGTTAACCACCACGAGGACCACCCTCGCCCCCGCCGGCGAGTCCTTTTTGGCTTCGTCGTGCCGTGGCGGTTAACGTGCGTGGAATTTAACTCTTTGAGGATCAACACCTCCCGTTTCTGAAACCGCGTCCTCGGGATCCTCCGATTGAGCGGTATGGTAACTGTTAACACTCGGGCAGGCTCGGAGAAACGGTTTCAGAGAAACGCGAAGTCATTAAACGCCCGGGGGGCGGGGGGTTAAATATAACTGCCTTTCAAATAGTACGTATATCCAATAATAGAAACGGAACGGAAAAACTGCGGTCTCGTTCTCAACGCAATAAATGAGTTTGCGCGATCCTCCTCTAATACAGTAGTACGTAGGTAGTAGTTACATGATTAACTATATGTGTACTTAATGTATGCGCACTGATATAACATACGCACGTATATGTCTATGTAGCTAATGTATTTACGTGTTCGCTTATCAATCCTTACCACGTTAGAAGCACAAAACAAAACCTCAAACATGAAAATCTACGCTCCGTTCGCGAAGCGAAAGAAGACGCGAAGAGAAAACAAAAAACCGATGAACTGAGGAACGAGCCATTAAATTGAGGAAAAGCGCGAGAATGCTAAAGACGATGTCGCCGCCGAGGCGAGGCGACATCTTAAACGAAACTAACAAGTCTGCTCTTGGAGGCCGTTTGGACACCCCTCGATGAATTTGAGTCCGGACGATTTGTCAAGGAAATATCAGTGTCAAACGGAAAAACGTGAAACAAAACACAAATGCTACAGTTAATATAGTAGAGTAATTATATAAAATGCTCACTTATTTTAGGAGAAGTACGTGTCACGTGTGTAAAAAGATAATTTCGTTCTAATCGATGTAAAAATAATTACCGTCCGATTCTAGCGCGAGTAGATAATTATCTGTCCAAGAAAATTAAAGGTATCGTCTGGAATCAAATCCACACGTGCCGATCGGCCAGAGGGAAAATCGCTCGCGCGATTCCACCACAAGTGTTGGGCCTCCTTCCCATTGATCACAAAAAGTTATCACCATTTCACGTACCCTCGCGTACGCTTGCGTAAATAATGCTGCAGGAAATCGTAATAAGGAAAGAAACAAAAGGACAATCGAACGAATAATTAAAAAATTCCAAACTTCACCGTGAAGTGTTTAAGAATCGAGGATTACGGGGGGGGGGGGAAGGAAAGAGATACGTTTGCTCTGCCGCACGATTGCGAGCAGAGCGACATGACTGACTGCCTGTCCGATCTCCCGATTCGCTGCAATGACTGCGACTAAGACGTCGTTACAAAAGTGTCTTCGTGTACGTGTGTATGTAACGCGTGCGCGAGACCACGGCGTATCGCATGACTATGACGAGAGATCACGAGGCGATTTTTACAAGTGGACGCACGTTGATCTACGACGGTACGGCGCGCAAAAAGTTCGGTTGACGAAATGGAGTTACGTTCGACGAAGGTGTGTCGGCCATTCGACACTTCGCTTTGTTTCTCCTGTATAACATATATTTTCTCAGTGCAGAACAACTACTCTCCGTGCGGTCTATTATCTTTCTTTCTGCTTCAACGTCGTGAAGAATCTCGGCTCTCGCGGTGCCCGCCGAAAAACTATTCCCAATGAAATCTCGACACCCACGGTTTCGAGTGAACTTTGTCCCACGAATGGTTCCAGCCATTTGATATTTATAGCGTCTGCGATTCTCGATATTTATCTTGCGCTATCGTCTCGATAACAGCAGATATTACGATGCGCGATCTCTACGTGTCGTCGGGTGAAGTTTCTCAGAGCGCTGCTCGTTACTTCCGTGACTTGTGCCCGAGAAAGCGAAAGCGAACCTTCCCCTCTCGTGTCTCGTCGTCGATACCGTAGAACGCGCGGATTTGTGGCTTTCGTGTCCATTTATTTAACGCGTGCGGTTGCGTATGTGTAATTAGAATGTGCGTGTGTGATTCCTTCTCTTTCGGTATAGTTCTAAGGAGCCCGTATACGTTGTTTGGCGCGTATTTGCGACGTACACGTTGAGAACGTTACGTATATATAGATTTATATATACATATATTTCGAGATATATATATATACCTATAGTTGTCTAGCACAGCTGTAAAGACCCTTACTCGCTAAAGAGACAAAAATTGATGATCCTTAAACGTACGTATTATTCATTTGTCATATAATATATATATATATATATATATCTATCTATATATATATTTTCATATATATATTTCTTTATCTATTCATTTTATTTTATAATATCGAATCATTTAAACGAACTCTGACCGACGAGAAATCGTTCCTTCACGTCCTGTGGCCGCGTCAAGGCCGCGTGAAAAGGTTCCGACGAACAACCGATATAATTACTATGATTAGTACGTAATAAAATTTTCCCTCTCCCCCTCGTCTTAATCATCTCGGACATCCACAATATGACACGATAACTTATCACTAGGACGATTCGTCCGGTCGTCTACCCGATTTTGCTCGAAGACGTCGCTCGATTTCACCGGCGGGCGCGCGCGCGCGCGATCTCCTCCTCGGAGATCCGAGTCTCCTCACTTCCGCCCACTTCCGATATGGAGTTTCCGGGGGGATGGGGGGGGGGGCGCACCTCGCGATATTCCCCCTTTAAGATCGACCCCTCTTATCGCAAGGCCAGCGTCGATCTTGGCCGAGCTTCCAGTCGCGCTCGATTCAAGGTCGACCGGCGCCGGAACGGAGTCCGCGGGGACGGCTGCGCACGTCTTCGCACCCCGAGGCAAAGCTCGAGGACAAAATCTCACCTTCGTCCTTTATCCCTCCCCTCTCTTCTATTCTAAACTACCCTCCTCCCCTCCTCTCTCTCTCTCTCTCTCTTTGGAAGCCGGGTGAACGACCGGCGAAAACGAAAGAGCGTCTTAACTACGAGAAAACGTCGTTCTATATAAACTTACTATTTATCGATGATTCAAACCTTCTTTTCTTTTCAAGTAATGACTCTACACTAAACTCTATTCATAATTCAACCATTCGTAACCTCTCTTTCTCCATCACGGAGACTCAACTCTCTTTCTTTCGTTCCCTCCCTCCCTCCCACCCACCAACCCTATCCCCCTAGCCCCATACAAACGTACCACGCGAACGCTATTCGGATTATATAAAATTCACAAACGTGGGATATATTGATTATTCGGTAAACCTTCGGGCAGCGAGGAAGGCAGTGTCTGGTCGACGCAACCGGAGTGTCTTAAAAGCTCGGTGAAGCCGTCGACAGGATCGCCCCGCCACCCCCGCTGGTACCCCAGTCGTCCATATAAAAAACACTGATATACAAAACGTTCACTAGATCGACATTAAACGTCGGCGAACGGCGCGATGAGAAATTGCTAAGTGGATAAGATGCATGCGTGAGAAAACGCACGGAAATGCTGCAACTGGCTCGTGCTTGAGCGCGAATACTTCTGCACTTGCCCGTCGTTAGCCCGAACGTCCGCGAATTTTTTCAATAGCCGCGAAATTCCTCGCAGGAGGATTCCGAACGATGCGACGTTCGAGAAGACGCGCGGATTATTGGCGGATCGACCGACCGCTGCGCGCGTACGGGTCTCCGGAAGGTTCAAACACTCGGAATCACTGGTATGCTTGTGTGAGGTTCCAGACTAACAGTTGTTTGCGCTAGAAACATTATGGGACGCCGTAACGCGTCCGTTTGCCGGCTATGACTAGCTTCCTGAGGTACAGGACATTCGTAATCTGTTGAAGATGAAACCCGCCCCTCTCCAAGAGAAGGAGGTGATGCGGAATTTCGACAAAATCGAATCCTCTTCTCGAGTTCACTCGTTCGCGTTGCTTCCGATTTTACTGAATTGACACACGCGCCTTTCGCTCTTCCGCCGTATTTATTTCTGCTAACACAACGAAACGTACCGGCCAGTCCGATCGAGAGGATATCACAGTGCTGTTGCTCTGCGTGGAGCATATCGTACGAGGAACCCCGCGAAGCGTCAAACTTCCCGACCATCTTCCGCGTCTTTCAACGACTGCAGCTTCTATCGCGAGATATGACACCGAGAGAATCACCGGGGGATATATTCGTTCGAGTCGCAAACCCTCCGGCAGCCCCGCGCGCGATAGCTCTTGGGGAACAGTGTTCTCCAACTTGTACCATCGTGTCCGTAACGCGTCCTTCGGATCTTGGCGAGTCCGGGCTAACGCTTGGGCGATTTAACAGCGCGTAATGGGGCCGGAGCAGCGAGACCTCGCTGATAGTTTCTCGTCGCGCGATTCCGCCCACGCCCCGTTGGTGAAAATAGCAAAAGTACAAAATCGCTATAGTAATTACCCGAATAAAAAAAGACTACCCTAATGTAACATTAGCCTTATCAACTACGGAGCTAAGTGCGCCGTCGTGCGTCGGCGCACGATCGATGATAAAGGACACTTGCTGTCCTCTTAGAAAAAAAAGCAGCAGCTTGCTACGGCACCATCAATAGCGAAAAAGGTATCCTTTTTCCCCTCCCCTCTCGCGACGATTCCTCTTGTCTGCCGTAAAGTTCATCGCTTCTCTACGTTCCGAAGATCCAGCTCGACGACTCTCGTCCACATGCGTTCGCGTACGAAATAATAGCAGAAGATAGAACTAAGGTGCGCTCCGAATTGCAATATTCTCGGCTTCGCCACTAATCTATGCCTGCTGACACGTCAACGTGATCAGCCGTTGCCAAAAATTGTCTAAATTCTGTAGAAAGGCTCCTACGGTCACCACCATTTTTTCTTTCGATTTTCAGTGAAACGTTGGGTGTTCGTTGATAGATCTTCGTTTATCATTAATGACAGCCGCGCGACAGTTCAGTGATATAAACGATTGGACAATATTATATTCATAACCAGGGCGCCCGGATGTTCGCGCGGTTTCTCGAGTCGGATGCTCGCTCCGAAGTGAGACAGCAACATTTCGAACGTCATTTCTTAAGGGGCCTGTGTCCACGATGCTAGAACTTAGGTTCTAGTCTCGAAAAATGTGTAGCCAATCAACTTGCAGGTTTTATGGAATAGCTGCAAGTTTATTGGCTTCGCGTTTCTCGGAACTAGAACTTGGGCCAAGTTCCAGCATCGTGGACGCAGGCCTTTAATGGCAGGTCTCTTCGAAAAATGTTGTTATCTCACGTTAACGAGCATTCAACTCACTCGCACGCAGTGGTGCTTCATTCGCGCACCGAGAAACCGCACGAACGTCCGCGCCTCTATTCATGACGTTATCACTCGAACGTTACCTAGACGAGGGATATCGAAGAGCGCGTGGCTCACTGTCGCGCGTCTACAACTTCGACAAGGGTATCAATTGGCCAAGTTATGCTGCATGCGACGTAGCGTACACCAACGTGAACAATTGGCTGTTGAGTATAAATTATTAATAAGAGCCCACGTATATAGAATTGCTATTCCGTATCATTACAGAATTAGATAAATGTGTGCTTCTTATTTTCAACACTCTGAAAATTTCCAGATTCACAAATTCTCAAATTTCCTCTATCGCGTTCGATGCGAGGGAAAGCGAGAAACTGCGGAGCAGAAAAACACGCGTAGAAACATTTTGGTAAACGCGTGGAGCCTTCCTTGTAATTTTGTTTTATGAATCTACGCAATGAAATAATTCTCGTGATCGCGCCAATCCATGCAAAGCCGCGACAAATAATCGTGAACAACTTTCCGAAACTCGGTCCTCCTGATTCCGTCTTCTTTTTACTCGCAACGGAAACTCAGAGGTGCGAGTAATAGCGCGTACCGCTTATTAAAAATTGAAAGTAGTAGGGAGTACAGGCGATGCGTGTCTCCGTCGCGCACGCATCGTAATTCATTGGGGGAAAATTTCTCGTACACGCTTCCGATCGTACGAGGAACTTGAAACGGCTTGAAACTGACTGTCGCGTTAATTTTGAAGAGAGAATGTTTCACTTACCTTGAAAAATGCGCAGACGCATTGCGGTTTCTTTTTCTAAAGGCCAATTTTGTGTACGTCTTACGTCTCGATTTCGCGCTCGAGAAAAAAAAAACGAAGGAAAAGTTTAAAACAGCGATACTTCTACTTCCGGACCCTCGCCTCATTTCGAGGGCGACAATTGAGCCCATTTCGATGCCTCCAACGTTGCTAGAAATTTTTATCGCACGTGCTGTGAAAACGAAATTCAAGTTCCTTTCGCCATCGATCGAGCAGCCGTACTGCGCTTTTTAATCTGCATTGTCGAAGGTGGCGAGTTCGATAAAGGTCGGACAATGAACGACGAAGATGCGAATTGCGAGAACGAAACTCGGAAAACAAAAAGAACGAAAGATAGAGAACACTTAAAACGCTGCTTTTGCTTGGCAATTGCTCATTTGGCACTCTGAGAAAACATACGGTCGAGACGAAACGATCGGGGAAGGACTTCAACGCGATCGTCCTTGCCTCCGGCATTAAACGCGCGAGAAATTAATTAACGCGGGAGTTTAGTTCTTCGCGCACAGGAAACGCGCGGAGTCGTCTGACTCGCCAACGTTGGCTGTCCAAGGTGGATTTTCCCGGACTGACGCATCCGCCATTCGCCGCTTGGTCGTGCGGTTTCCTGCGCGTTAATTTTTACATATTTTTTTTTCGTTTTTCAACCCCTCTTAGAAAGTTTCTGATCTCGCTCTCCTGCGATCTTTCAATGAATCGTCAACGAACTGCGCGGCTACTTCAGATTTTATTTTATTTCTTGTATCACTTGTTTTATATGTATAAAACGTAAAAGAAAGATTAATATACAGGGTGAGTCTTTCCATATCCGACAAAATTTTTGAGAAGGTAGAACGGATCGAGATGAACGGAAAAGTCCTGTACCATTTTGCAATTTTCGTAATAGTTAACGAGTAATTAATTATTAAAAATCGTTGTCTTAGGCCGGCCTACCGCCCAATTTGAGCGCGTGGCAAGATGTGACCGCCCGGCGATCGATAT
>NW_011967109.1:241451-258001 GCF_000949405.1 Vollenhovia emeryi | reverse complement strand
GGCCTACCGCCCAATTTGAGCGCGTGGCAAGATGTGACCGCCCGGCGATCGATATTGCTATGCGCACATCTCGCCACGCGCTCGAATTGGGCGGTAGGCCGGCCTAAGACAACGATTTTTCATAATTAATTACTCGTTAACTATTACGAAAATTGCAAAATGGTACAGGACTTTTCCGTTCATCTCGATCCGTTCTACCTTCTCAAAAATTTTGTCGGATATGGAAAGACTCACCCTGTATAATGCGACTCCCGCGACTTTTGTGAGGAGCGCAGGGCCTCGCTAAAAGAAAGGTTTGCGCCTATTAAGCAATTAAATTAACGTCACTCCTCTTCTTGTCTCTCTCTCTCTCACGACAGTATCTTTTTTGCAGAGCTTTTTTTGCAGAAAGATATTACATACGAAAACATAGAAAATTCAAATTCTTAAAAAATATTTTTGAAAGATTGCAATTAATGCGTTACTTTCGTGCATCTCGAATCGATAACACCGGGCAGCGAAATAAAATTGAAACCTTTTTCTTGAGTTTTTCACATAGTATACGTTGTTAAAAAAAAACATGCATTGCTCGTGTAAAAGAAACGCATACCGTCGTCAATTTTACGTGCAAACAAAACGACACCTTTCGCTTCTATCGGACACACGGCCAATAAAGATGAGCGAAAACAGAACCGCTGCGTGAAGGCGTGAAGTAGTAGTAGCCGCGCAGCTTCGCGATCCCCATCGCGTTACGTTTCGCACACACATACGCGCAAACACACCCGGGGCATTATATTATCTCCTAAATATACCTCCCGACGTGCGGATTAAGTATACTTTTTTTTAAAAAAAATCGAAGTAACGTAAAAAAGGTACACGATCGACTATACTACCTTGAGAACGGTGGGCGGTCTGTTTGTGGGACGGCCGCTATTGGTGGACAGCAACGACCAGCATCGCCAGAAAAAAAAGGAGGTTCTCTTCCTCTCCAAACACACTTGATTCTCTCCCACTTAATACGTTATATACACTGGCTACCTCGGACGATCATGACTTTCCGCGAGAATCGTCCCACACTCGAGCGAGCGACGACGGGATCAGAGGAACGAGAGAGCCGTGCACTTTCGTCCAGACGAAAAAAACGACCGCGCGTACACAGCGCGAGCGGTAGTCCCAAACGATTGGTATTTTCTTCCGATGAGAGTTTTGCTCTTGCCTCTACGACCGGCGCGAATTTCGCCCGTCCCTCGGCAGCGACGCTCCTGTCCCGAAATCGCGGAAAGTCGCGACGCGCGCCCGACCGAATCAACGCTGAAAACCCATCGAATGAGTCGTAGATCCTTAAACAAAATCAACATGGCCGCCATAAACGTATAAACTAATAAAATGTAAAAAAAACAACGTGTTCTCGATTATCTAAGTAACAAACGATAGTTATTTCTTCTTTCTTCCCCTCCCAATCTTTCCTAGAGAGTAGCCTTTTTTTTTCATCTTTTCTTTATACACGTTTACAATGAAGGGAATCGACCTTTCTCTCCGTGTCTAATATCGTTTATCTCCGCCTAAATTTATTTCATGTACTTTATTTTTCTTTAAAGCAATTCCACTATATATTGTGAAACGGGAGACGGCGAAGCTATCGCTTGTCATCCGAGAAGTTTCTGAAATCGTCTGAGATAGATGATTCAGTTCGGTAGTAAAAAGTTGTATGCACAAACGATGAAACGTACAGATTTTTGCAACGAAAACGTAGCGCTAGTTTTCAACAATCATCTATATCAGAGAGACACGTCCGTAATGACAATCGTTAAAGCAATGCATACTAATAAAAAGATTAATTGCCGTCTCTTCTCCCACAAAACGCACGAATAAATGCCTTAAGAAACTTAAAGAGCAACGTTACGCGGGGGGGAAAATGAAGTACACCAATTTTGCCTCGCGCGCATAACTCGACGTCTCCCGCTTATGTTCAACCTAGACAAACAAATCTACAATCGACGTTAAAAAGAAACATCTTAATTTTTATTAGTACTACGGGAATGCGCCAAGGGGCTCGCGCGCATCGTCGTCGCACAGAAGTCTGCTGATTGTTAAGAAAAGAAAAAACGATTCTTAGGGAATTACGAACAAATAAGAGCAGCTGTCGACCGAAATAAAAGCGTCTGGCGAGGAATTAATACATCGGTGGATCCGGCCGACAACACGCGCCAGGAAGGATCGCGGCCCCCGTGCGCGTTCGCCATCGTCAAGTGTCTCCTACAGGTCGCGAGGGGAGGATTCTAGAGCACGGTCGTCCGGAACAGGGAGATCGACTTGTAAAAGAGAGGACACAAGTCGGCCGCGTTCGTGCGCGTACGGCGGCGGTTCGCTAAGTTCTCTAATGGTTACGGCCACTGGCTGTAGAGCTGAAACTGCTCGCGGGTGAAGCAGGCCGAGAGCGGCTTCACGAAGTGGGCGTCGACCGCCCTGCAGTGCGGGCAGCCGAAGACGCGGCTGTAGTCCGAGTAGAAGTTCAGTCGCTGATGGGGGTAGATCAGGGGTTTCTGGCAGCTGTTGCACTGGAACGAAAACGGAACGACGGTGCGTTCATTTCGTGAAGGTGTTTCCCTTCGCTGCGGGCGGGGCATGACGAATCGGCGCGATAGAACGTGTGCATGCAGCATCTAATTCGCCACGTGTTGCAAACTATACAAGTCCGTTTCAATAGTCGTTTCTTCGGACCATCGGTTAACAACGGCGAAAAAGGTACCGTCGTATCCAACAACGCCAAACCGAGAGAGATAAATAAACGTAAATGCAAACGAGAAAGATGACTCGAGTCTTCTATCATGGCGTTCAAGTTTTTCAAAGTCATCTACACTCGAGTGCTGATGTATCAACGCTCGTGCGTTAAAGGGTCAAAGTTCGCTCGGATTGAGGTCGACCGGTCACGAATTCGGAGCTTACCTTCAGTCGCTCGCTGCAGCAGGGCATGGCGGCGAAAATATCGTAGCTGTACATGGTACCGAGGACCAAGCTCGAGCCATCCCACGGTTGGGTACAGAAACGGCAGCGTACAGGCTGCCCGCCGCTGCCCTCCAAACAACTCATGCACACGGCTGACAAGAACTGCGTGCGACCTTCGACCTTCACCTGGAATGAAACACCGAAAAACCGAACGTGCTAGTGGGAATCTGGCGAAAGCGGTATCGCGGTAGGGTCGCGAGGTCGCGAAAAATGCGATAGCAAGTATACTATGATTTACGGCATTTCGTCACGTTCTTCAAGTAATCGACTTGTAATCAAATTGTGTTAATCAACGTGCAGAAATCATTTGCACACGTCACAGACACTGGGAATACTTGGTACTCGGCTTATCAAGAGGCTTATGGTGAGGTCTTCACCGAGCATTTCACGATAGGATGAGATCTATCAAATTACATATCGACGAAGTCTTCTTATTTTAATTGAGTCGAGGTAGCTCAGGCCCGGTTTCACCAAACGTCGCTTAACTTTAATCTTAGTTTAATTCAAGTTTGTCTCCTTCTAAAGCAACAGATGGAAAGAGACAAAGAACGAAGCCAAGCCTAAAGTTAAACAACGTTGGTGAAACCGGGCCTTAATCTCTCAATAAACAGCTAAACCCGTCAAAAGTTTCATATTGCTCAATTAGATGTTTATTCCTTCAACGAGAAAGTCAGCGCTCACAAAATATTTGTAACATTTTCGATAATGAGAAACGTACCTCGGCGCAGGCAGACGAGTGCTGTCTGGGTGACAAGAAGAATGTACCGTCCACCAGGGGGTACCTGTCGAAAACCAGCATAGCCGCGCGACAAAGGACGCACGTAACTCGAGACCACTGCAGAGCGGCCAATGTCGATAGGATGAAGCATCTCGTGTCGTCGTTGCCGTGATTACCCTCGTCTTCCATCTGAAAGCAAATCGTTAACAAACACATCGTTACGTTGCGTACGCAATCGTGTTGTATAAACGTATAAGTAACATATATAGGGCGTACTAAAGCCACCGAATATCCTTTCAATCGCAGATTCTTTAGAAAATTTCATGAGAAAAATTCTAATGCAAAAACGCCGAGGCTATAATAGTTTTTAAATAACGAGCGATTATATTTCACAAATGGCAGGGCCTGAGATTCCGCGCGCTCAGGTACGGCGACATGACGAGTGATAAAAGTGTTCCTACGAATGCCGCCCCTTTTCATTTAATTCAAGTAAAAATTTGGAACGTTTTGTAACTTCCAAGTGTTTGCAGCTGTCAAAGTGGTCGTTCAATAGCAGTTTCCATGAAGGTTGTTACTATGCTGAAAAGGGCGACGTTCATGGAAACACTTTTATCACTTGTCATGTCGCCGTACCTGAGCGCGCGAAATCTCAGGCCTGTCATTTGTGTGAGATACAATCGCTTATTATTTAAAAACTATTATAGCCTCGACATTTTTGTATTGGAATTTTCGTCTTGAACTTTTCTAAAGAATTTATGTTTAAAAGGATATCCAGTGGTTTTAGTACACCCTGTATATATAAATACAAATAGAAGAGAGATTGCCCGTGCTCGTGTTAATTCGCGAATTTCTCCTTCTCCGCAATCCTCGGGGAAAATAATAATAATGAAAAGGAAACACTGAAAAGAGGAATAAATTTTTTTACTCAAACTAATTACAAGTTTAAGCTCGAAGACTTGAAATATCGCCTGGTGTTATGCCAGGTAGAAGACTCGAGGCTACTTTGAGCGGAAACGTTAGTCGATAACGATGTCCTATCCCTTCGTTCGATCTCGTTTCCCGTCTACTTGCGAGAGCGACGATAATTTGAATGCAGAATTCCCCATCCGGCAACTCTTATACGCGCGCGAAGTAATAACGTCGGCGACATCAACAAAGCTCGTCTCATTCGTGCCCGCCCTGCTCGTTAAACCAGTTTCCGTGAGACGCTCGCCGTAGCCCCCGGGGGGGAGAAAAGTACGCGGGGCCCTTGATACCGCTGCCGTAAAAAGACCAAAAGCGACGGCGAGGGTGGAAGATTCGAAGGATGCAGCGCGGGTCTCGATAGCGGATAAACTGCGAAGGCGGTGGCTGCGAAACGCCGTAAAGATTTTCGCGGCGAGCGAGAAGGGCGACTGGACGGAGAAAGGATGCAGGGACGTAACGCGTTTCGCCTGGATCAAGGATTCGGGACGAAGAAGCGTGGAGCAGCCGCGAGACGGAAACCTGGGTGAAAGTTTCGGAAAACGCGCTGGCTGAAGGTTCTCATAAGCGAGAGAAGAAAAGGGCAGCGGGGAGCGCAACGAGGTACTTGTAAGAAATCTGAATCAGTGGATCTTAATAGTGTCTTAGAAAAGTCTGTTGAAGCAGACTCCTCCCGGGCCGGAGCTGAAATGAAAAAGCCGGTGACGTTTGTACCGCAGTAAAGAATTAAAGGTTTTAATAACGAACTGAAGAGGAGGGTGAAACGGCGGCGAAAGGAAGTGCGCGCTCCGCAGCCAGAGAAGCTGCAATAGGAAGAAAAATTGAAAAGTAGCGTCGAAAGGACTAGCGAAACGGCGACGAAGGAAACGGAAACAGGCGACTTCGCTGCCGACGGTGGAAAAACCGTCGCCAGTAGACGACATTTATAACCATAGTAAATAACCGGCCTTCCTGCTTTGTTACCACAAGGAGAAAAAAAATAGAATGGACGCCGAAGGGATGTTTGCAGAATAGAGAAGCGGTGGCGTGGACCTTCATGCCATTATAATAACGTTATTAGGTCGCTTTTGTAATTGATAAAGAAAACACGATTATTCCAAATGTACGTAGCGGCAGCATTAAGGAAACTAAATTACCGATTATTGGCAGACTTGTCTCATTTATCCTTTTACAATACGTAAATGCCCAGACTGAGGTGAATTTTTCATATCTCCCTTATTTATTTCAGAGGCCCAGTAACTTGGCTTTGTTCTCGTCGATACGTGACGCCCCGTTCATCCGCAAGATTCCTCGAAGATGAAAGTATATTTCCAGACTGCGCGGAGAGGTTTTCGAGTACTTGGAGTGACCGAGGGGCACGAGTGGAGAGGCAGGGAAAGAAAATGCGGGAATGAGGGAATAAACGAAAGAGAAAAGAGACACGAGGGAGAAAGGAGAAAAATAGCGCGGCTCTTCCGACCAACGTATTCGTGGATTCGAGTAAGGAGAGAGAAAGAGAGTAGGTGTCCTTGACGCATTCTCGGATGCTCAAGAGACCCATACAAGCCACGTACATCCATTTATCCGTCCATCCATCTCGCCGTGAGGACTCAACGCCAATGTCGAAGAAATAAATTGAATTGGTACGTCGCGAGCGTACGAGTCGCTCGCATTGCCGCGCGATGTACGACCCGGGCCCGTGATTGAGGAGGAACACTTGGATTTTACAACTTCGATTAGGACCCAAGATTGCGCAACGCTGATACAATACACTTCCTAGAATTTTATTGCGACTCGTAAGCCTGTCGGGCGCTGGGGCGAGCACGAAATACTTTGCGCGAGCCACAAAAATTGCTTTCGACGTAATTATGTTTGATACCTCTTTTTTCATCCCCGTTGACATAATCGCGATTTGTACTGTTTATATTTATTCTAACGTTTTATCTTTAATTTTCCCTAACCTTAATAAAATTCATCAGCGCCCCTTTCTACCCGTAATCTACCAATGTTAAAATATTTTCGGCACTCGAAGCTAGAAAGAAGAATATTTAATTCTAAAGAGGATCTGATGTTCTGACGACACAGCGGCGAAAGGCGAACGAACTACGATAATTTCGACAAGCCTAAAAATGAAAGAGAGGGAGAGGCGCCGGGAAACGACAGGGGCGGTGGATCGTAAATCGCGGTGTACTGTAAAGGGACTTACACCGGCGGCGTCGCGGATTATCGGAATTCAATAATGCGGGACGATACAAATAAATGGAAAAATCCACCTTAGCGCCGCCGCACGCTCGACAGTGCAAAATAATAAAGAACTGATGTTAGCGAGGCAGCGAGACCATATCTTCCCCCTTATTACTTGGCCCAGCCTTTCATCGAATGCAATATAACGAGATTCTCGAAAGAGGATTACTCGATGAAAGCTCACTGACGAGGAACGTGAAATTGCAACATTTTATATAATCTTACATCAAGCAGTTTCCAAATTAAATCTTAACTTTTCCTCTAACTGATGAAAAATAAACGTGGCGATCGAGTGGCCCACCTACGATGGAAGTTTATCAACCACGACTTAAAAATATTTTAATAAAATCGCCGGAATATCGCTTACGACGAAAGAGCTTTGACGGGGAGATATTTCGCTCTCTCTCTCTCTCTCGATCAAATTAAAAGTCCTAAATGATTTCTATCGGCGTGGAGGATCGTGAATTCAACTTTATCGCTCCTGGGGTAAAGAAAGGAAAAGGAGAAGGAGACGTATTCGGTGCTAAAACCGCTTGACTTCATTTTATGTACATTGTGCCGAGGAGACGATTTTCTCGGGGGCGGCGGGAGTAAAACAGGAAAAGAAGGGAGAAGGCATAGGGGATGCAGAAAAAAAGGTAC
The DNA here is from genome assembly GCF_000949405.1 of Vollenhovia emeryi. Lineage (NCBI taxonomy): Eukaryota > Metazoa > Arthropoda > Insecta > Hymenoptera > Formicidae > Vollenhovia > Vollenhovia emeryi. Next base: position 250,470 of record NW_011967109.1, on the reverse strand, counting down.
CGCTGGGGATTTTTTTTAGGGTTCCTAAGGACGCCCTTATTTAGAGCCTTAACATCAACGCGGCCTCGGCCATAGGACGCGAGACGATAAAAAGCGGTATATAGGCGGACGTAAAATTCGTTACGATCGAACTTCGCCTACTTCCGCTACCATCCTAAAGAAGAGAAGTAATTACTTACGCGAGAAAAGATGTGTGAGAGGTATTCTTCGTGCGCGATTCTACAATTTCGCTTTCACGTCGCGGCATACTGCAGGTCGAATTTCACATATTCTCGGCCAAAAACTCGTCACAATACCGACGCTGAACATACGCAATGACGAATCCGAGGGGGAATCCGCCGAGGACATTGTAGTGTACAGATTTGCGGCATTACTGGGGCATTATTAGGTATTTTTTGGGCATTAGTTTGGGCATTATAAAGATAAAGTAAGATAAAGTATGTTTTGCCCACTGGGCATTCGTAGGCTTTGGTGTACGCACGGAAAAAACTGTTTTAGTTGATTCAGCAAATCTATAGTTTACTGAACAAAATTAAACGTTTTAAAGAAGTAAATTTGCTAATGCAGCAAAGAAGTCGTGTGTAAGAGTAATCGTTACTTTGTTCATAAAACAAATCGATTTTTGCTGAAATTATCTTAGTTACTGCAACAAATCATTTTCGCTAAGTGCGAGACGTAGCTAGCGCCAGCCTCTGAGTAGTTCGCCGACCGCCGCTAGGCCGCGCATGGTGTCGGCCAAAAACTCGGAATCAAAATTCAGTCTCGTAGGGTATAAAGGGAGGCGTGGAAGCCAGGGCAAGTATCGCATATTGCGATCGCCACAATAATAATTGCAGAGTAAATGTTTTAATGAGCATTACTTTATCTAATTTTAATTGTTGGCGTAACTAATAATTTTGCTATAATAGGATTTATTAATGCACCTAATTTTCTTTTATGTAACAGCAAAAAAATTAGTTACATGTACCAAGCTATTTTTTCCATTGGTTGTAGTAAAGAATCATCTTTGCTCTACTAACAAATCTACCGTGCTGTAACATCAAATTTTATTAGATATAATTACTAATCCTATGCAGCTTTGCGATTTAATTACTGCAACATAGCAAACTGGCTGTCCGTATATTACGGCGGTAAATTTGCTAGACTAGCAGGGTTTTTGATTGTCATAGCAAATCTTTTTTTTTCCGTGCGTGGTTTGGGTCAGCGGTTTACCCCTCGGATGAATCCGAAAAGGAAAAGGATCTAATTAAAATATTTTAAAATTAAAATACTAAAATTCGCGACATCACGTCAATTCATATAATGTCAGAATATATTTCATTGCACCACGAACGATTCAATCTCGTTACAATCGCTCGCTGATTAGTAACATGAAACTTGGCTGATTAGTAACATGAAACTTCTTCTATGTTAAGGCATTTATTATTTTTTTTTCGGTAAAACTTCTCTCGTTGGTCGTGATATACTTGACGGAGAGAGCCGCGGCGTCTCGCAAGGTTTTTGCTTTCGGAGAAAACTTCATTTGACCGGCGCAGACAATTGACTCGCAGAACCCGGGCAGCGTCGTAAATTCTTTCGAGGAGTGGGTGCGCTCGTTGCATTCCCAGTTAACGCGAATACGAGCTTGCGAGACGAGCCCTCTTACTTTCTTTAAAAGCATCGAGCAGAGTTCGAGCAGTTAAAACGGTCTACAAAACGTATTTACGAGCGGTGGGATAAAGTAGAGGGAAACAAGAAGGAGAAACGTTTCTATCTCCATCTTTGCATTTCCCCAAGCTATTTCAACGAATCTCCTAATTGTTCATTGATCGTATTTAGACAGCGTTTTCCGATGTTAAGTATTTATTAATTAGCGAGAACACACAATAAGATAAAAAATGGAGCTTGAATATACATTTTATAATTAAAATGTTAATTTGCGCGCTGTTAAATGCCTAAAGACAACGCGGTATTGAATTCCGTCGTGCGAAATTAGTGGCGTTATAAGTTACGGTGATGAAAGCTGATCCGGAGGGCTCAGAAAAGTTAAATGGAAAATAGAAAGTCGGGGATCAGGGACAAAGGGATTACTTAGGACTGTCCATGTATTATAGCCGGAACAAAGGATTCGCGAAGGATTTCCCCGCGCGTCCTCTTCAACGTGGAAGGGCGCGACGGTCCGAAGCGATAACAACTTTTCGCCGAAAGTTTCCCCGTTCCGTTCTTCGTTTCTCCGACGGGGGGGGGGGGAGTATTCTTAGCTCCGTGTCGTTCTCCATGCAAGTGACCCACTGCCGTTCCCGGAAAGACGGGCCGAACAAAGAGATCCTCGTCAGGGCGCTCCTTCTAGCGTGAAAACAATCAATGGCGGTCGCCGAGACTTCGTTTCCAGAAGTCTTACGATGATAATAGCTTCCTTTCCTTCGTGCCACTCGCTATCGATCTTGACGATCATCCGTGCCTAGCTATTAACCGAATTTTGGCCTCCGTTCAGCTTCTAGTCGCGACGTTCCAACTACCTAGCCCACGACTCTCGGTCGCGTGGGGACCGCAACTGATTCACCCCAGTGCCGGAAATTCATTGATTCGACGACATATTCTCATTTCCGAGACGTCTGTACTCTATGTGCGGTCCAGACGAACGCTATTGGAATAACGGGGATGATATGACTTTTCTATGAAAAGCATTTCCTTCTCTTTCTCTCCGAACCTTCCCCAGGGAGAAGCGGCGTCTTCGTCGGGTGCAAGTGACCCACTGGCATTCGAGGAAGGAGATCCGAACAAAGAGACCCTCCCTCCTCCCTTTCCGAACTCGTGTTCCTTCTCGCGTGAAAATAATCGATGGCGCTATCCGTACACATCGCCGGCTAGCTTTTCCTTTCTTCGGCTGACTCCGTTTTCCCCTTTGAAGTAAGGGAAGGTCGCCATCACGGGGAAAACAGAAGGGGAACCGGACAGATATCAGGCTGAACAACGCCCGACGGAACTTCCTGAGTGAAATTGCGGTCCCTAATATTATTGACAATTGATACGACACACGCCTCGTGGCGCTCCTAGAATTTTATCGGGACCCCACTCGCGAGAGAAATTGCCTTTCCTTTCGGATAGCCGTTCGGTCGTGGGGATATTCAGGGCGTCCGAATATCGTAGACACCGCGCATACGACAACACATCCACCGCGAGGAGAATAGCACTGCCAATTTTCAAACGCTCGTGCAAAATTATAGCCTGTGAGTTGCGATGCGAAATCAAACTCACTTAGATAAATTTCCTTATACTTTTACAATAATAATAAAATAAAATATGCTCGATAGATATTATTTATAGTTGCGTACAAGTATAAGCTACGTGCACTTTGTACATAGATTCCGCCAATGAAGTAAGACAAAAGGAAAAATATGCCAAACCGAGCTGAAGCTCCACAAGATTTTTCTCGGTAATCTCCTCCTCTATCTTTCTTCGGTTAAACCGCTTATTTCCTACTCCGACGCGGTAGGCCGATTAGCTATAATTGCTATCGAATGAAAAAAGAAAGACTCGCGAACAGAAATTGAACGCACCACGTCTGCACAATTTCATAGTTGCGCGCGTTGAATAATTCGCGAAAATAGGGAAGGCGCAGGACAGATGGACGAGAATAACGCAACGTTTTCCGTTTTTGACATTCCGTCTTGTTGCCGCACACGTCGTTATCAGATTTGCGAGGTAGCCATGTCACGTATTCACCCCTGATGCGTTAATTATTTATCATGCGGGGTGAATTCATATCGCTGCTGCCGGTACAGTTACAATGCTGGTGGATGCATCGCGTGCTCGCCTGAATTCGTTTTGGCGACGGGACGAGACTCTGATCGAAATATAAAGCGAGCCTTTCTCGATTCTCGATAATCACAGTGAGCATAGTGATAGTTAAATACATGTGTGAAAGAGATATCAAATAATGTTAATAATATACGTTGAGAAAAATGTCCGATTAAATATAATCGGATGATCCAATTACATAATAACAAACGGATATATCCGATGAAAAATGTAATCGGGTTTTCAACCAAATTTCATCGGATGTATCAATAATTTATTCGGAAAACGTAAAATTGACCATCGGAAATACTATTTCATTGTTTATACGATGACAATTTTTCTCAGTGTACGCTTTTTATAAAATAGATACGGAAGGTTTCCACCGAGGGGGAAACTACTGAGGGCATTGTGGTGTACAGATTTGCGGCATTACTAGGCATTTTTTGGGCACTAGTTTGGGTATTATAAAAATAAAATAAGATAAAATAAGATAATAAGATAAAGTAATGCCCACTGGGCATTAGCGGGCATTGGTTTACAAGATTTTGGTCAGCGGTTTCTCACTCGGTTTTCACGCTTACGTCTGGAAATGGCAACACTTGCAGTAGTTGACGAAATAATTTGTAAAAAAAAATAAAAATAATATAAAGCAGAAGTTTCGGCTTTATCTTATATTTTTATTTTGTCGATAAAATAGCTCGATTAGATTTCGATAGTCTCGTCGGCGAGACAGTTCCGTTATGATACTATCGTCGATAAGTTAAAAAGGGAGATAGCAGCTTTCAGTTCGCCCTTTTGTTCGGAGCCGATAAGAATGGAACGCGTACACGCGCGCGTATTCGTGCCATGCGTGAAAGGTTTTCGTGCATATCGCAGGAGAATCAATAAGCTCGCTCGCGAGTTGTCTGTACCTTGTTGAAAAAAAGCCCTTCGCGATTCGCAGAAGATAACTGCCGATGGGGCAGGGAGGGTGCGCTCCCCTCGCGGATTATAGGCGGAATTAAAATGGGAGACGAAGACCAGATGAAAAGCCCCTTTTTTTTCACATACGTTGACTCTCTCTTGATTTATCCGCGAGCTGACTCGGAGCTCGCAGCTCGGAATGAAAGAGAGTTAAATCCGGAGTCGTGTGCATTGCGAACGCACACCCTGTCGCTTCCGCATTGCCTACCTGCGATCGATAGTCATCTAAAACGTATCAACATCGAGCCGTAAGATCTCGAGATACAATCTAGCCACTTCGATGCCGCCCTGGGATTGCCCATTCGCAGTCTGAATGTAAATCGCATTTATATTTCTTACGTTGCGCGCGATTCGCACGCAAGGATGCACAAATTCTATAACAAGTTATACTTCTCTTCGGCGAGACATTAAAATAATTATTTCACAGAAATATTTAATTTAATTAAATCTAAAATAATTGTTTTAAGAGAGATTAATTTAAAATTATGTACAATATATTAACGTCAAAGTACACAAATAAATGAAATTACTTTCGAGTTTAATTAGTCGAGCTTTGAAGTTTCAAGCTGAATAATAAAAGTGCAAAGCGCTTCAATGGCACCTTTTGTTCAAGTAAAGCACCGAGTAAAGAGGTAGAGAACGCCCCAAAATTTTCGGGTAAGATGGATGCTATTATTTCAAATTTAATATCCAGAGGATCGCCTGGTTGACGACTTACTGATCTGCAGGAGCAAGGGGGAGGACAATCTCCAGTGTTCCGCTGGAGAACAAAAACAGGACGGCGTTCAAAGCGCTTCAGTCCTGTCCCGCGTTTTAATTGTAAAATCGAAATTAATCTGGATGAAGAATGCCTCTCCCCGCGAGACGCGCAAAATGGAAAACCGCGAACTGCAAGCGTGTTGAAGAACACACATTCGCGGCTTCCCTCCCTCTCTAATACGCGACTCTCAAATTTATGACAAGGAGGAAAGAAAGAGTGGCCTTCCGAAGCCCCCGACTCTATCTTCGCGTGCAAAACGTTTCATCGATTGGCGAATGGCAGCGGCACAAAGTTATCGCTAATAAATTAGTACAGAAGCGCGTACATCGGCGGAGGACGTGCGCTATAAATCCCGCCGTTCTATCTCCGATTACCCGATTACATACCGCGATTGATATACACGCTCGCGCGAGGAGAGATTAAAGCTAGGCTGCTCCCTTCCTCTCTCGCTCTCCGCGCCAAGGGCGACTTCTCTCCTGCGGGGGACGCACTAAAACAACGATCAACGTAAATTCATACGACGGATTCTCGCCCAAGGCGAACCACCCCAACCGTGACTATCCATAAAAATCTCTGTCCCTTCCACTAAAGGAGATTGCAACGACGTTCAGCGGTACCAGACACGACTATATATCACGCCGTCCCACTATACCCGTTCTGCATCACTATACGTGCTCTCGGCACGCACGCAGGCACGCACGCACGCACACACGCACAGGCCGTCTCAAAACGAATCGACGACGCCTACAGCGCGAGCATCAAAATTACTGCAGTTACGTGAAACGATTTGTACCCTTCAATTCAACGGAGAAACACGATTTGCGAACACGGCTACACTCAGCTGACTCAGTACACTGATCCGCGATAAATGCTGTGATCAGCTCTTCACCCAAAACATTTTCGCACATCTCCACGAGTTGATAATTTCATATTCAAGCTCGAGGCGGTGCGTCTTTATTTACCACGTGCTATGTCCGATGTATCCTGTCTAGTAGGTGTTGGAGATACATTGAAGCGCTGAGCAGGTCGCGAGGAAACTTCGGTAAAGCTACGACGCGATAATCTCGCCACACTCCGGAGTGGCTCGCGCTCTTTTGACGCGCCCTGTACCGTCGCGCTGTAGAGCATCTACCGTAATGTAGAGGAGAGATATGGCTCCTTCAGTCCGTATAAATCAGCCATGCGTCGCCGAAGAGGTGGAGAGGCTGGGTCCTTGCCATGTACATACACCGTACACGTCTGGTCCGACAGCGCTAAAGGTCGAATCCACAGGACGCTAAGGAGAGACACGGGGTTGTTCCACCCTAGCCGCGCGAGTCTCACGGAAGGGTGGCTCCTCCGGTGGCCGGGGAGGGAGGAGGGGGTGGGAGGACCGGGAAGGCGCTCCCTCTCGAAATTTATCTCGTTGCGTCGTTGGCGTAGCTATGCGAACGCTCCTCGCGGCAGGAGGCGCTTGTCATCGACCGTTTCCATCGTCGTCGGGTACTTTGTTTTAGCGTCCCGTCCTTTGTTCCTCCGTAAGAAGATTTGGAGCCTCATCATCGTCTTGATGGATATGACAGAGCGGCACTCGCCGTCTTCCCTTTGTTCGTTAAAACCGATACGCCGGCGGCGACGGCGACTCTTCGATAAGAGCGCTCCTAATTGTACAAATATGCTCGCGAAACAATGATCGGATGTCATTGGGTCACTTGATTACGCGAGAGTGATATCTCGTCATTAGTTAGATGTATAGCTGCGCGAAGTGGGAATCAGCGAATTCGACCCTGCGCGTGCTTCACGATTAATGAAGTTCGCTACTGCTGCGATTTCAGCGCTGATGTAGTTACGTTAAACGGCTTAGGTATGCAAGATTGTTCTTGCGTTAACAAGATTGCGAACTACAAGCGAACTCACGCGAACGTAACAGGCCCTCTATTTCCGACTGTTGGCCGCATTCTTCCTTTAGATACGGAGCCGTGAAATAAGATTCCGCATTGCGAAATTAATTTTAAAATTAATACACGGAGCGATATATGTAGCTTGTGAAAGAATAGAAATACGACTCTCTACCGTTAACAATGACCCGAAAGGCTAAAGTAAAAAAAAAGAAGAGAATAAACATTCTTTAAATTTTGCAAATCCAGTGGTGGTTGAGAGTACAATTTGAATTAATTTCATTCTGGGAAAAATCCAGCCGCCGTCCTCACCGCGACGTGATGCGTGTCCGACCGAAAACTGCCGCGAGAAAGACGAGTATCATCTTCCAGGTCCTCCAAACTCCTCTTCGTAAGCCTAATGTGCCAGCCGGTTGGGAGGGAAAATGGAAGGCGCAACTTAAGTGACTCTCGGAGTGAATCCAGGCAGGACCGGCTTAAGACTGCGACTCAAAATGCAGACCCATGGCACCGGAACTCGACACGTTCGTCGTTTACCAAAATTACTCGAGCGATCGAGCTATCAAATGCGTCGGATGTGGAAAGAGATATTTCCTCGCGCCGCGTACAAATACACTTTGAGCGCTCACCTTTCATTTGTCACTATTTTATCCGCGACTTTCCGGCCACGCGAACATTCATGCCGGCCCTGAAGCAGGAACGTTCTCTCCCGGGTAAAGGGCTTTCGAGGAAATTGTGGTCCGGGCCTCGCGCGGTAAGCGCAGACTGCGAAGCAATCGTCCTAATTGCCGGCCGGCTACTCGAATGCGAAGTTAATCATTTCGGACGGACGCGTTGCTAGCGATTCGCCAAGTTACCACTCACGGAACGAACCGATTTAGGTAATACGCCTGGATTACTTCTGCACCCCGCAATACGATAAAGGTAATTTACTAAAAATAGATTTTGTACTATTACACTTAGATCAATGAAGTTAATTGCTGAAATGCGCATTGAATTTGCGTCAATTTTCTCGTCGGCGATTATCCTCGATTCCTTACGTGAATTGAAACGATCATTCATAGGATTTTAATCCTGGCGTTTTCACCCACACGTTTTACAACTCTTTGACTTAAAAGGACGCTGAATTATTATTTTCTATTTAATTATGCAGGTATTCTGATAAGATAAGATAAGGGGATGCTGAAGTGATTGTGCGCTTTTTGCACCTTTTACTCCTAGAACTGTCAACTCACGAAAACATTTGTGTAATATACAAATTATGTGGCTTTTGTGTAACTCATTCGAGTGAATAGATTTTTTTCCAAGATTGTAAACTTAATTTCAATGATGCCATACCGTTCTCCGATTTAGTTGGATTAGTAGAACACTATCGATCTGTATACAAAAGCCAGATATTATTTATACAGGGTGAGTCTTTCCATATCCGACAAAATTTTTGAGAAGGTAGGACGGATCGAGATGAACGGAAAAGTTCTGTACCATTTTGCAATTTTCGTAATAGTTAACGAGTAATTAATTATTAAAAATCGTTGTCTTAGGCCGGCCTACCGCCCAATTCGAGCGCGTGGCAAGATGTGACCGCCTGGCGATCGATATTGCTATGCGCACATCTCGCCACGCGCTCGAATTGGGCGGT
>NW_011967109.1:237016-240780 GCF_000949405.1 Vollenhovia emeryi | reverse complement strand
CGAAAATTGCAAAATGGTACAGGACTTTTCCATTCATCTCGATCCGTTCTACCTTCTCAAAAATTTTGTCGGATATGGAAAGACTCACCCTGTATATTACACAAATGATTTTATAAATTGACAGGTGGAAAAGCTAAAGGTGCAAAGGGTGTCCGAGCACCTGCATAATTAAATATGAAACAATGAATAGTTATTCGTAGTAAAGAAAACCAACTCCGAATATCAAGAGTTCTATCACGCGGCGAGAATAAAGAACGGCTCGAGTTTGTTAGATGAAACGGCTCGTTCCGCTCGTTGACAGATCTAAGGACCGTGCACGCGTAAATGTGTACACGGCAACATCTCCTCTGTCGTCCCCGTAATTTCGTGCGCTTGATGTTACAGCTAATTGCAGCGACACTTTGCGCGCCGCGCGTCGCGCGAAATTAGGAGGAAAATTATAAATAACGACGCGGCTCTCGCGCCATCGCGTGCATCCCGATAATGTAAAGAAGGCGTGGAAACGCGATTCCGACCCTCTCGGCGGGGCCCCCACGAGACTGCCTAATTACTCGTTTAAGATAAGATTTTCATCAAACCTTTAGCGGACGGTGTGATTAACGGCGCCCTTAAAGAGCCGAACGACACGGGGACGAAATCACTTGCACGATTTAGGGGCGGTGGTGCGCTTAATTCGCTCGCTACGTCGCCCGAATACCCGTCGCCGGGACGAGTGCCGATAAAATCCGCACAGGAGGCGGGACACGGCCGATCGGGCGCCGCGCGTTACGCGCCCCATAAATCCCGCGCAAAATTTACACGTTTCACGATGATATTACGCGGGCGCGTCTCAATATGATTGCGCGTGAATAATAAATATTGATAAATGGAAATAAGAAATCTCTCCCGACGAGTAAAATGATCAACAATGTTACCCGGGCGTCGGCCCCCTTTTTCGATTTACACTCCCGGCGCGCGGCAGTAAATTCAAATTGTAGCGCGCCATTTATAATTTAGGACGAACAAATTGCCGCTTCGCGCCACCTTTCCGATGTAAACGCGTTACTGCCCGCGGCGTGTTTATTTCCGGTGGGATTCGCTCGCGCGCGGGCGCGGGAGCGCCACTCGCGGAACCCTCGTCCGTCAAAAATTCTTATCGCGTGAATAAGTAAGAACGACACGACCGAGCGGGGCGATCCTCCGGGCAACTTCGTGCTTCCATTAACGCGCGTGAGGAGTTATGCCGCCCTCTTTCGCACTTTCGTTATCAAAACGGCGCGACGGAATGCGTTTGCTATTTCGCGCCTGATTTCTCGACAATGTAACTCTCCTCGGTAAAAATCAGCTGTAAACTGAATCTTCGCGCTTGAAAATATAAATTGACTGAAAAATCTAGGCGACGTGTACCTAAATCCCGCGATTCGCCGAGGACAATTGTTAATAAATAAATGAAAACCTTTATAAAGTCTTCAATGGCATCTTTTCAAGTATAGCGAATCGAAGAGTGTATCCAAGTTCTAAAATCGTGGACACAGGCCTTAAAAGTAGCATAAAAAGGTACAATCTTAGCAATGTGTGCCTTGAGTAAAAATATTATCTAATAATGATTTATCAGTAAATTGAAAAAGATATAATGTTTATAAGCTGCATCAATTTCCACAACGTTCCGCCTCCTCATTTTAGATATATAGGTACACATTTGTTGTGAGAGAATCATTATAAAATTCAGTTAACCGCGATAAATTGAAATATAATTTAACGCTACAGTTGAAGAATATAATAATCGCGAGATTCCTTGAGGAGAGGTGGAACGATGGAAAAGCAGGTTCTCTTTGTCCGACCCGATGAAAGAAGTCAGAGAGGGAACCATTTTGTCGTCCACTTGAAACGGAATTCTCTAGGAGGGTCGCGCCCCTTCGGAAACGAAACGGGCGAATGTGGGCTAACGAGATTCACGTTCAGGTGCCCAAACACAGTTGGCAATTTCCTCGAGTGATCGGTTCCTGATTACAAGGCGTGTACCACACCCCTCGCCCCCGCGACGAAAGTAACGTGTCGAACCCGCCCCTCTTCGTTCCTCCCGCGAGATGCATCTCGCGGGAGGCGGCGGCTGGTCCCGGCAGTTTCGCTCAACGAATTTGCGTAAGCCTCGGCGCTCTCCGTCGCGATTTTCGCGCGAGATTTTATCGAAACGCTCTCGTCAGCCGCCACCCTCGCCCTAAACGTTGCTTATCGCGACGTGATTTTCACACGCGCCAAGTTCGACGGCGCCGTGAGAGGTACGATCGCACGAAGCTGATGAAGGACTTTACGTCGATCGACGGACAGATAATTCAGTCTCGCTACAATAACGCGGGGACTAAAGAAAAAAAACTGCATCTATTTTCGAAAATAATGGAAGTCATCTTGTTCTTATTTATCTTACTTATTCATTTTTTCACCTCCGGTGACGGCTCCCGTTGCCCTTATTTTCTTTTGTTAGGGATGAGGGCGGAACTAGTAAGAGTGAGCGTCCTGGTTTAAGAAAAGACAATCCCTCGTTTATTGAGTATTGGTGAGTGCCTTGCAATCAGGGCAGCGTACAGGCTACGACTAACGAGTACAATGACGGGTGGCGATAGCTCGCCGTCCGGCCGCAAGAGTGGCGCTGTAGAGTAGGGCCCGAGACTCGCGATACATAGAGCGGATTTGCTCTAACATCTTTCATTTATTTTAATTATTAATATTATTTTTGGGCAGGTTGGAAAAAGTCGGTATAAGGATTCACTTAGCAATTTAATTGGCTACCTCCACCAGGTCCTAAATGGCTTTTACGTTTCTAATTACTTTTGTATTTATCCTTTGGAGCCTATTTATCATTATTGCATCTGTTTTCGAATTAAAATGCAGAAGTTGAATGCGTGCAATTTTACTAGGTACAATCCTTAGCAATATTAATACCCGCCTTTCTTACTCTATTCCACTTTACGTCCGTAAAGAGAAGATTGCACGTATTTGATCGATTTGATCGTCGTGAAACGTCGAAAGTCTCGCAGCGTTTGCCGCGCACGTACGCGCGACGGCTAAAACTGAGCCAAGTTCCACGAAGGAAAATTCCTCGATGATTCCAGGACACGTGACCGGACCGATGACGCCGGGCGTTATTTTCCCGGCGGAGGGAACCTTCCCCGCATCGGCTTTCACCGAGCGTCGTTTGAACGAAACGGACATGATTGTCGGGCAGACGGCACAGGCAGGTTCAACGTACCGTCCAGCCCTATGCGCCTATCTCGCGATTGAAATTCCGCACGATTATTCGCGACTTCCTCCAATGAATATCGCGTCCGCAAGGTCATTGCACATTCTCCTCAAGGCGACCAAAGAATTCCTAGGTATTCCCGCCACGCAATTTCCACGGCGGGCGGGAAAGCGCGCCTGATAAAACTTCTTCCCTTTGTTTGAACGCCGAACGAGATATGCAAAAAAAATGTATGAAGAAAAAAATTGCTAATTTAAGTTGCCCCGGGCATTTTAAAAATGCACTTCGGAGGTAAAGGCACTCGCCGTGCTCTTACGTGGTACACGGTTCGAGGGAAAAATTGCGGTGCCAAGGTAAAGATTAAATAATTACAGCAATGAAGTAAATGGAAGTGGTTTACTTATTGAAGTACGAGATAACGTCGACGATGGGGGGTTTTTTTTTCCTTCGTCCTTCTTACGGGAGAGATATCAATGTGGATATCGAGGGCGTTGTGGACCTCTGTGAAGTTGGCACCTCATGTCTCAAAAAATAATTTTTTTTTTAC
>NW_011967109.1:196363-230909 GCF_000949405.1 Vollenhovia emeryi | reverse complement strand
GCGATAATAATTACGGATTTTGTAAAATGGCATATAACTTTTCTTCTCAGTTTGACCCAATCTACTATAATCTTTGGAGTCGTCCAAATCGAATCCGACACCCTGTATAGATTAATGTTACGAATTAATTGATGGCCGCCTGTCCGAAATATCGCATCTCATAAACGCGATCGCGAATAAACAATAACCGCTAATTAGGAAGCACCGGAGCATTCATCAGCGAGCATTGATCTCGCGCGCAGACGTCGTAAATCGTGCAATTACGACCGGCCAGTCTCCTAAATCCGACCTTAAATAATTCTAATTCCCCCAAGAAGGGACGCGGCGATGCCGCGGCAGCTCTCCTTTCTGACTGCGGGCCAGAATGGGGCCGGCTGATTCGTGCCATCGAGCTCTCGTTCGATTCCCCGGAGTCTTTTTCATTATTTCCAATCGAAGGGCAGCATGACTGCTTCGCTGGGAATCCAATCGCGCGTGATTGTCCCAGTAATGCGGGGCCTTTAACGACCGCGCTCTAACGAGCCATGCCAGCGCCAAGAAACATCGTCAGCGAGACTCCGATCGATATGAAGCGAATTGATATGCAAAACACTCGTAAGGCCAAAGTCAGGGTCATCGATTATCGATATTACAATATCGTGCATTTATTTATGCTCGGCATCAATTTTGTTCTTCGAGTCGAGTCAAGGATCGATCGAACCAAGAGTCTCAAGAGGTTATTTAAAGACTTAAGTAACGCTCTGACTCCTGTTTATAAATACGTCATCTGTGAAAGAGACGCAAAACGTGGCGCGGAGACTATTTTTTGCATTCCTCTAACGAGTTATAATAATCAGGTCCGTCTCCATTAATCAAACTGCGCTTGATCACTTGTATTAATAAATCATCTTCGAGTCGATCTCGTATCCCGACTTGCCGCGAGATCCTACACGTACAGCACCCGTGAGTACCAATTGCGCTCAAGTTAAAGTTATCTTCGCGGGGAGATGTCCCGAGCGGGGTCATTTTCGGAAAAGGATTTCCGCTATTCGCACGCGGACGGTCGTCGTCGTCGAGTCTTCCGCGCACCGAGTAAACACGCACCGCGCCAAATCACGCGGAAAGCGGCGCGCGCGAGGCCGGGAAAAGCGAGAAGAACGGGAGAGGCAGAGCAAGGTGGGAACGAACACAAGCGCAGATGTCGTCTGCGGATTATCATTAAAATACATCTTGCTCGCGCCGGCAAGGCCCGGCCTCCGCCGCCCTCCTCTCCTTATTTATCCGCGCTTATGCTGTTCGCCGTTGCGAAGGATAAGTAGGAATTAAATATTCATTCGCCGGGATACGCCCCGTCGTCGAAGGCGAAAGAGCGGGAGAAAGAAGACCCTAGGAGGAAAGCAGACGTTGGAAAAAGAAACAATGACACCGGGAGGAGTGCTGGTATAATGGAGAAAAGAGAAGGACGGGCCCGATTTGTCCCTCAATCGGATTAAACCAGAAATATTCTGCGCGACTGTAAAGATCGTCCTACAGCGACAACTAGGACAGCCTCCTCCCTTCCTGTTTCTTCCACCCCAGGACGTTTCCTCTTCGCCCTCCTCCCCGTCCCTTAAAAGTTTGCGACGCTACGCGTCGCGGTGACGTCGTCGTGCATTATTCACGTCCGATCTGCGGCCGATCTCGTGGCTGCGCGAGAGGCTCGACGTCGCCGTCCGTAAAAGTGTCTCGAACTTTGAACGAAGGTGGCGTCAAAGACAACATAGAAATTGGAGAGCCGTCGATCGCGAAATTTGCCCTCAAAACAAAATTATGGGCCGTCATATTCTTCTCTTCTCAAAAGATGCCGCGAAACGGAAAGCAGCGCATCTCTGCTCTTCCTTTTACTTCACAAGAATTGTAATACAGTAATAATAAAATACTGTCTTTTGGATTATTAATTTTGCCTTCTCCACATTTTGTTATAAAAATATGGTAACAGGAGATACGACTTTTGCAAAATGCTACGTAAATATTCGCCATTAAACTCTGTCTTCATCGAATGCAACATGTAAATCGCAGCAGGATAAGAATCAATTCGCTATAAACTCAAATTTATGCGAGCATAAATTATCTCGCCATACCACCCATTAATGCACATCGATATGCTGAGCTCTACATTCCTTCACTTCTATTTCCTTCCTCCGAAGGGGAGAAACAACGACGGACGATAAAAAAAATATCAGCAGCTCAATAGGAATGTACGCTACGGATTCTCCTATGCCGACGACGAGCTCACGGAATTGGAAAATATACCGTTTCTCGCGGAGACGCAGTCGCAGAGGGAGAAAAAGAGAGAGAGAGAGAAAGAGCGAGCATGCAACACGCCGTCCCGAACCTCCATTTTTCGACTCTATGTACGACCCCGACAGCCGGCGCGCTCGCATTATTGCGCGCATAAAAGCCAATGTCGTACGTTTCGACGCGAAACGATCTCTCTTTCTTCTCGCCCGGGACGTTCATCCTTGTCCCGCGCATTTTCGCAGCTCGCTACACCTACGAGAACGTGGTAAATCCGTCGCTCCTCCTCCCCCGTCCCTCTTCGTCCGCCATTTCCTGCGGAGAGAGCGCGGGAGACCTCCACCTTGCCAGGATGTACAAATTTGTATGCTGCGAGACGGCGACCGCCAGGCTTCCGTCTACCTTCCGTCCGCATTTCTCAGGAGAGACGTATAGAGAAGCAGAGCGACGCGAGGGGTTTGCACTTACTCTCAATTTTCTCACCAATGTCTCCTCCCGGTTATTTCTGAATCTGCATCCTGCAGTAAGTCGCGTTACATCGTGAGCGACTTGAATTCGTGTACATGGATCACGACGGGTGTCGCGCAGCGGACCGAGGCTGAAGCGAAAGATGAAACGACGAGCACGAGGTTGCAGAGGCGCGCGCGCGCACGCACACACATGTGCTTTGACTTTCGCGTGATCTCACTTCTGGCACCAATACCTTGAAACCAGAGTCCCGCGGCTGCCACGAGAGCAAAAAGACGGGAACGTCGCGCGTCGAGAACATTTGTCTTTTAATCGTCCCCGTTTCGTTGACTCTCTTACATTATAACGCTTCCCAAATTTCACCGTTCCCTTGTCCCACCAGCTTATGTACGGAGAGTTTATTCTAGATTTATATCATTCGGAAGAGCGCCCCAATTACAGGCCCTAATATGGGCGCTCTCGTCTTTAAAATGCAAAGGCAGGCGCGCGCATCCGTTTTCTTTGAGGAAAATTAAGGAGGGTGACTGCAAAAGGACATGTGTCTTTCCTTGTTCTGCATTACAGTTGGCCTCGTGTCGAAGAGTGAAAGACGCCGTGCATAAATATCTCCGAGAGACACGGGGCGAGCTTCCCCGTGAACCATCGGACGGGGATTACCATAATGGCCGCGTATCCTTCCCCTTTAGCTCGGGCATAATAGATCCTCCCGCGTTCTCCGTGATCCGCAAACGAGTCACGATCGTCGAAGCTCGGTAACCAGAACGATCTGAGAATCTGTAATTTCGACAGGGTGTATATACGGCGATATACGATTTTACCTCGCGACTAAACGACGCGCCTCTTCCGCGACAAACAAGGATCTCTCGCGGTCCTCTGGAGATGCATTATCCAACATGTTAATCCGGGCCTCACGTAGCGAGCGAACCGCTCGTTCAAATCTCTTACGCACAGAAAAGCCTTAACTCCAAAAAATATATCTTACTAACGCAGGTAGATTTCTAAAAAAATTATTCGTATTTTGGGTATCTGTTAGAAAACTGTTTGTAACCAGAGTCGAAATTTTGGTACTATTTTGACACTTTTAAGGATAATTTACACCTACATAGACCAGCAATAATCTACCTTGATGACATTAATATTTTTTACTTCTCCCTTGAATTTTTAATTCTAAACTTCATTTTAGCTCCTACTTAAAAGGACCTACTTTAATGGTAAATTGGCAAAAGTAGAAATTTCCGACGCTATCAGTTTTTAAGTAGGAGTGTACTTGCAGTTCAATCTCTTTTACTGTCTTAGGTCCTGCTATATAATGGAATTAAAGGTTCAATATAGGGCCAAAATTTCGACTCGGGAGTCTACAAAATATAGTGGCAATCTTCTGGAAAGTTTAGGTTTCATCACTAAATATTAATCAACTAACAGGAATAATGTTCAAGGTCGCGTGTCATGCTCTGTCACCCCTCGAACGAAGTTGTCATTTGTCAAACTACGACACTCAACATTTACAGCATTCCTGAACACAAATACAATCCTGTTTGGATCGAAATACACATAAATCTATGTACATGACTTTTCTCACGTATTGTCTTTAACAATTTCGCTTGAAAAGGACCTCAACCCATGGTCGAAGCGTTGCGAGCCTTGAACATAAAAATTGCCAGATATGGTCAAAGAAATTCCAAGTTGTTAAATATTAATCATTCACGTTGGATGAAAATGAATTTCGGTAGCTAGAAGAATCTTTGCGAGAAATATAACTGTTTATGCACCACAATCAAACGTTATAATGGATAGGCGTCACAGAAAGACTTTCTTCCTATAAACATTCGCCAACGGTCAAATAGAAATTCTAGTTCTGTTATTTAAATTGATTGGATACAAAACATATGCGACTTCGCAGCATTGGCTATTCATTTATATGTATATCTCAGTTATTTTTTCGTATGCAAGATCCTTTTTTACATCCTTTAATCTTATCGATTTTTATACCGTTAGTCACGTAGTAATTGCGAGAATCGTTATCTCTATTCGCTTTAATTAGCTCAACTTTTAATGAGATTCCTTGTAAACTTGGAAACAAGTCTCTTTTTTTTCTCCTCGTTTGACTTGTCATTGACTTCGCTTATTAATTTCTATACCAGCGCATTGTATCAGACATCTGGTAGAGATGTTAATGCCACGCACAATGACACGATTCAGATTCATCGCAAATTAATGCAAACGTTAATATAGTCGCGCCGACACATTGACCGAGTTTGCATTCTCGTAATTCCACTCGAGATGCATTTTTCAGCGAGCTGATGCCGTCCTGGCACCGCGGAGCGCTATTTAGGGCAGCGCGCGGAACGAAAGAGGCCCTCGTCGGCCGCCTTTGCTCCCGCGGGAGGGCCTCCAAGAATCCTTGAGAATATTTTTACGGCTTGCCGGTCTAAAGATAGAAGAACCAACGCGGCGTATCCCGACGTCGCAGCTTTCGCGATGTTGCGGTCGGCGGGACGCGCAATGATAAAAACGTCGACCGCAGGAGAAAAGCGGGAGAGGGTGAAAAAGAGTCGTGGTCGCGGTCGCACCTACAAAAAATGTATCCGCGATCGATTTCGGAGGGGGGGGGGGCAATTAATGAGCCTGTCTCGGAATTCACAGCCGCAGCCGAGTGGCATGGATTAAAAAAGGAAGCTGCCAACCCCGAAGTCTCTGAAACAATGCGGATTTATAAACGCTATTTCGCGAAATTCTTAGAATTATATTTCAACTTATTTATACCTCGAGAATAAATAATATACGTGTAGAAGTAGTTTTATACGGGAATTTACGACAGATACACGCGACAAATAATATTAGAGTATCGACGTACGAAATATAAGATGCACAGAGCGACAGTTGAATTTGTAACGCTGGTAAATAATGCGCGGAGACCTAAAGGGAATTTCTGAAACGAGATTACGCTGCTACGCCGATGTAACGCGATGGCGCAGCACAGACTTAAGGATGTACTGGTGCTAACATTCTAACATTGACAATACCCTGAAACTTTAATAGATTGTTTCTATTTATTATATGTACACGTGTGCAAAACCTGAAGCCGATTCTCTAACCGGTTCATGAGTTATTCCACTTTTAATTTTGCATGAGTTCTTATGGAGAAGCAGCATATTCCTACTTATGTATATAAACGAAATTAAATGGAAACAGCATTGCCAATATTCTGAAACTTTGTTTGTGAGTAAATAAAATAGTGAGCAACGTTTCTAAAAAAAATTGATAACGATTCACTAACTCTTTATCGAGTTAAAAATATAAATAAAATAAATAATATAAATAATATAAATAATATAAATTAAATATTGCTAATATATGCAACATTTTTTCGTTCCTTACAGTTGATTTCAGGTGAAATTCACGTCCAAAAGTTTTTTGTTGATAATCACAAAATTTGCAAACTGTGCAAATATATTCATTTGTAGTGCTAAATATCACATTAACTGGCATTATTTAAATCCTTTACATGATACGAGCACATATGGTACATATTTTAACCCATAAAAGCATAGAATTTCATCAATTTCAAATTGAAGTCACTTTTGTCTGGGATTGTATAGGTAATACATCCTTAAGTCAACGGCGCGCGAGACCATTTTTCCTACTAGACTGCTTACGAGAGCCAATCGGGATTTAGCATTAAGTCACCTGATCTTAAACTCTGGCATCCTTATTGGTTCTCGTAGCCAATCCAGTAGGAAAAATAGTCGTCGTGTGCCGTTGGCTTTACAAATACTACTAGACTGCTACCATAGACATAATATATCTAGACCGAGCGTTTGTCTTTATTCGAGCAGTGGGGGTAGAGGTTCACGTAGAAAAGGACAAGCTCTGCTATTTCGTTCTCTTGTTCACACACAACGATAGAGAACGAAATAGCACAAAATAGAGACCCCGTAATCAGAGACTGGCCATAAGAGTTCGCCAAATTCCTACGAGTGAGAGAGAAACATAGGCCATCTCGATTCTACGATCGTAAAAGAGTGAGATAGCCCGTGCTTCTCTCTCACTCGCGGGAATTTGACGAACTCTTATGGCCAGTCTCTGATTACAGGGTCTCTAGCGCATAACAGAGTTCGTCCTTTTCTACGTGACTTCTACCCGCTCAATATACTCGGTCTAGATACATTGTTGTCTCCGACTGCTACCATCGAGCTGAGAAGTGTGGCAAGAGTTCAGACATATCTTGTTAGGTAAATTAAGTAGTGTGTGCGCGCACACACGCGGAACCCTTGCCTCGCTGTTCAGCTCGAAGACAGCAGTCTAGTGGCATACAGAAGTCTGTGTGGCGCATCATCCGATTACGTGTGTAGGAGAATACGTGTGGCGATGCCAGACTATATTAGTTTACCCTGTTCTCCCCGTTGCATCTAGCCGCTTCCGACGGACGCGTATGAAGTCGGAGACACCCGAGACGGCGAGACGCGCCCAGAATCCGTGCGGGAGACTCGTATGAAAGAGGACGACAGCAACAATAAAACAAGGTGCGATCGAACGAGCGGATACGAGCGTCGCGCGTAAACGCGACCGTAAAGCCTAGGACGTTAAGTTGAGGCGTTAACTTTACCGCGCTTACTAGATAGAGGACTGGGGCGGGGTTCGGCGAATGCACTAAAGAAGCTTGAATTATGACTCGTATTACCGTCAGATATGAGCGCGGAATTGACGGCGCGCTCCTGCGGGCGGGCCGCGATCCCGTCGCGCGCTTACCCGGGTGGGGGGGGGGGGGAACGGGGGATCGATACTGCAGCGCGATTTATGTAAATTCTCGTTTATCCGCAAACTGGTAAGCGAAATTTCATCAAACTTTCACGGCGTCCATAAATCATCGAAGTTTAATGATTAAGCGTGTTTAACGTCGAAAATTGGCGGCGTGGAGAAGACGGGATCGCCGACGAAATTCTCACCCGGGCGAAGATTCATCCCCGAGTAACGCCGACGAACGTTTGCAAATTGGAAGCGAGCGTTTAACGTCGAGTCCTCGTCATTTGCGAACGTTAAATACTTAAATTGGAACTTTGCAACGTGTACACTCCACCTTCCACGGGGTATCGTTAATTTCTCCGAAGTCGGCAAGGTGCACGCGACACCGGCCGGTGTGTCTCCCATAGCCGCGAAAACCGCATATTTATGACGTAACGGGTCGGCAACGATGTCACATCGGATGAAAACGGAATGGGCGACGAAGACGGGGAAACGCTTCGCGCCGTAATAGCCGAACGGGAGAAAAAGCCATTGTTCTCGCAATAATTGGCCCCCGGTGAGTTATGATGCGGGAAGGTCGTAAACTTTGCGGCGGTCGTCCTTAACGATTGTCTGGCTTTATGTATCGCCCGCTCGAAATGTCGCCGCTGGTCCCGTGTCGAATCTTTCGCGCTATCGTAAATTACGATTACGAGACGCGAGGATACGATGAAATGCAACGTACCGATATATCATCGTCTCAAAAATTGCGAAATCTCCCGCTGTATCTTCATACGGAGTCGACTCGTCTACTCTTAAATTGCTTTATCTACTTGCACAAAGAGACTCGGGACAAACTACCTCGTCCATAATCTGTGTCAAAAATTTTCAGCGAACCTTTAATCGTTTACTTACTCGCTTAATGAAAAGATATAGACCGGCATTCATAGTCAGATCTTACATTCAGATCGTCTTGAATTAATCTAAAGTTGCTGTCTAGAACATTTTATTGGCTACTGAGTATCTGAAGATGATCTCAAGACGCTCTTAAATGTAAGATCTCACTATGAATACCGCCCTAAGAACCTTTAGCACAGAACAATGGAGTTCGTAGAAATTGTACATCAAATGAGGATGACCCGAAAATGGGTCGAAACGCTTCAAGATTGATTAATGAATTTAATAAAAAGTTTCACGTTGGATATTTTTGCACGAATACCTACGTTTGGCTCGCAAATTTGTACATCAAATGTTCTTGATGTTACAGAGTTTCGATGTTAATTAAATAATAATTTTGACATTAAGGAAGATTCCACATCATTTCGCGACAAGCAATGAATTACGTAACGTGACTTGGTAAAAAAATTACCGATTTCGCCGAGCAAACTTGTCGCCGTGCCGCGTCGCTTTCGCGAGCGAAGTTGCCGGCAATATCGCCGGCCTCGTAATAATTCCATAGAGGTACGAGAGACGGACTTTCCGAAAGTTTCGCAATTCGCATGGCGCGCCGGCTACCCTCGCGCGCGGAATGCGAGCCTCTCGACCGTCGGATATGAAGCCGTCGACCTGGAGAACGGCAGGTAAGGACCAGACGGCCGGCGTTAAGCCTTGCCGCTAAGGGGCGCGAGAATCCGGCATAAACTGCTTTACGGTTTTAACTTATTATTATCCGCGGCGGACGGGAGCGGAGAAACGTGATAAGGCGCAGGGAATAGGCGCGCGGAGGTGCCGCGACGTTTTCACCCGGGATTTTCATACTCTCCGCGGTAACGACGGCGTGATATACGCGGACGACAACCTTGGGGGTTGCGCGACAGACGCGTCGCTAATCCAGGAATTTCTAGTCTGCGCGTCGCGACGCCTCGGGAAGACGCGGGACGGAAAGGGACGGGGGGAGTTGAGCAGGTGATGAACCTTCGCCCTGATATCTGAAGACGTCACGGTAATTCGGAGAGACGAGACGAACGTAACTGACGTCGGCATTGTTGGAAAGGCTGGAGACGCACGAATAAATATTACGGTTAAAGTTAGACTGTGCGCCGTTTGACGCCTGCGACGTCTATGTTTATAAGTGTTTTTTTAATGAAAACAAATTATTTTTATTGACCATACCTGGCATTTTTAATAATACAGAAAATTGATTGCGAAAAATATTACCTCGGCCAAGGTTTGAATCTGGACCTACACTCTAGACGGGCAGAACTGTCGGCCGACAACCCTTGTCGACGCGCAGTGAAAAAAAAAGTCGAAATAGACACGTAGGCAACATCTTTACACTGTTATTGCGACGAATTTTAGGTTTGCTTTCTGCTCCTGCACTGGTGAACTAGTGCAGTAAGCTAGAATGAGAAAAAATATGCTTGTCTCACTCGAATTTATTGCACTAGTTCACCAGTGTAGGAACAGAAAACAAGCCTGTTATCATATGCCTCGGTGGTCGAATTGGCGAGGGCGTCCGCCTAGAGTGTAGGGAGATCCAGGTTCAAGCCCTGGCTGAGGTATAACAATATTTTTCTCGCAATAAATTTGCTGTATTATTAAAAATGCCAGGTATGGCCCAGAAAACACTGACGCTGTTAATTATCGCTGGCGACATTGAAGAATTCCGATAAATATTTGAATGTTCCATTGTCTTGTATTAATACACTACTAAAGTTTGAAATACTTTGGTTAAATACTGTCTTCAAAGAAAATTCCCCAAAATCTGCTTCCTGTTGGCTGCCCACGTGAGACTTGCCGCCGTAAAGGGGAAACTCTCGAGTCTCGACATATCATCCGCGTAAAGTTCGTTCTAGAAAATTGAAAATCACAATGACCGTTTAGTCACACCGTAAAAGTAATCGCCCGCCGAACGGGATTACCTCAGACTTGCCGAATGCACAAATCACCGTCTCGCAACGCGCTCGATCAGAGACATGCCGGACACTCGTCGGGAGCGATATTCAAGGATTAATTATTCCTTATGAGGCGAGCGGCTATCGTGGAACAATAACGCCGATAAGCTGCCGCTGCTTTCTCCTACACGCCCCCTCGGAGGCGTCCGCTTTTTATCAGTGCGCTCCGCGATGCGAACGCCGAGATCGCTCGGACGGTGGAACGATCGGCGATTATTAACACAGCGCGGTGCTCCCTAAGGTGGACAGATACCAGACGCTTTTCCGCAAGCCGGTCCGCGAGCGTTCCATTACCGGCGAGACGGGATCGTAAATCAGACCGACCGGGCGGGGGCGGGGGAGCCTACGTACCTGCACAACCGGTACTTGATCGCCGGCTCCCTGCCGCGCTCTCGTAGGTAGCTCAATTAAATGAATAGAGGCGCGCGCGCGCGTGCTACGCCGTCGCGAAATCGCCGGCGACAATGGTGCCGGGCGCGAGCGGTAAAATCGGCCCCCGAGAATTCCCGTCTCGTCCGATCAGCCATTTCCGGCTCGGGGCATTCGGCGAATACGAGACGCGCGGATATTCCATCTTTCCGCGGCACGTCCGATATTCGATATTCAATATCCCGGAGCGTACGCGCATCCACGATTTTCCCTCGTTCGGCAGCTCGGTTCCCCGCCGCCACCCCCCCCGCTCTCCCGGCGCAAATAGATTTTTCCCCGTTTCGGGCGCGACGGGCATTAACCAGACCGCATGGACGTACGTTAATTATGTTAATAACGCGATATCGGGAGCACGCTGTTTCACGACGACGACGACGCGGCCCGCGATACTCGATACGGGAATGTGAAATCGCGAAGTGATACGCGAAATATTACGTACGGAAATTATATTTAGACGCCTCTTGGAGAACGTACGGTATCGCGTTACCCGCGGCTCACGGCTTATCTCGCGGCTTCACGTCGGGAAGGTTGTATCAGAAGTTTGAAAAAAAGAAGAAGAAGAAACCCCCCAACGAGACGGAAACGAGGAGAGCTCGTTAGTTTTGGAAATCAGATAAGTCCACGCTGGAAACTTGTCGATCGAGCCCCGCAAGATCCCATCGGCGATGCGAGAGGAGGCACGATAGCGCCGGCTGCTTTATTTGGGCTAATTGCAGTAACGGGTGGACTGGCTGTGTAATTGTTAATCCCATATGTCTATTCGTAAAAATAACATTTTATCTCGCCGGCGCGTTTGCGAGGCGCACGAGAGTTGGCGGCTCGTGAGGGCGCGACGTAATTTACATTCACGTGAATGATAACGACTCGATAAAAACGCGTAGGCAGATACATTGTGCGCCCGGAATGTTCGCGCTTCGCGAATTAATGATTTTCTGAGAGACGGGGCTTGCTCGATCCGGCGATTCCTGTTTGCCGTACTCCTCGGTGTACGACACGGCGCAAACGGATGACTAAGAAGTACCAGAAGAACCGGTGAGTCGCGAAGGAAATGGAGATAATCAGCGATACACCATTTTCGAGACGAGACGAGACGAGAAAGTGGGAGGAGGAGGAAGCGAGGAGGCGACGCGAGAGTTTCGAGCAGCAACACCGGACGGAGGTGAAGCAAGCGCGGCGAAACTGGTCTCTTCGCTCCTTATTCCTGTTTCTCTTCCGTCCCGCCGCCCCTCGCGCGGATCCAGGAGCAAACCAGATTACGATCCATTTTGTGGATCGGCGGCGCGACGGCGGCCAATCCGACCTGTCCCGTTCGCGATCGAGAAAAGCCGCACGTGCGACGGGGAGGAGAATCGAGATCGTCGAACCGGCACGGGCGGCATTGCGCGGAACAAGGTAGCGGAGTAAATGTTTCTATCCTTAATTAAGCGAGCGCGGCGGTGGCTGGCGCTTTATCGAACGTTCGCTGGCGGAAAGAGGGAATTTTTAGCCCGTCGCGCGGCAGCGGCGCGTTTGTCTCGCGGCGGAGACCAAGCACCAGGATGCGGCCAATAACAATCGATAATCGTGTAAAACGGGACTCGCGGGTAAGTATCAAATGACGAGAAGCATCGTCTCTCACTCAGGTTCCGTACGAATGTTACTACTTTTAATTGCACGCCCGAGTATCGGAGTCTTCAGCTTGCAGATAATCGAAAGGTACGACTGGCGTTTCATGTAACAAAAAGCGAAAATCGAAAAGTATACAAATTATTCGTAGATCGATAATTTACTCAAAACGTTTACACGTCATTTAATCAGAATTCTTCAGTCGCCAGCGGTAATTAACAACGTGTGTTTTCTTCACCATACCTGGCATCTCCTAGACGCCCGCCTAGAGCGTAGGGAGGTCCCGGTTCAAACCCCGACTGAGGTAATATTTTTCGCAATACATTTTCTGTATTATTAAAGATGCCAGGTGCGGTCAAGAAAACACTGACGTTGTGTACACGTCATGTTAGATATAGAATTAAACAATCAGTCGAGCTCAGCTGGCAGAAGAATCCTTTATTTGGTAAAAAAAAAAAGCATGGTGTTTTTCTTTGCCATGTAAGAAAAATTACTCCGTTTCGATAAGTGAATGTCAGACGGTGACAATTTGCAAGAAACGTGTAGTCGCTCTTGGCATTTTCCTTAATTTTTGGCTACGCGAGAGTTTTCAAGCACTTGCAATGTACGCGCAGATGTTATTACGCAATAAGATTAATGATCGGCACTTTTGCGGAATAACGGTGTCGATACAACCGGTCAGTGGTGAGTATGACGGCTAATTTGCCGCGACTCGCTACGCGAATCCACGGCCACCGCGGAATAGAGAGTTCGATCGTGGACTCGAGCGCGCAAAAGGTCCTATCCATACGCAGGGCCGCCGTGGTACATAAGTAGTTTTTAACCGTGCCCTGGCAGCCGGGATACCGGCGGCTCGCGATCGCGTGACGAGGAAGCCTGCAATAAATATCATATCGCTAGACCGCCGACGCGATGCTCGCCCACGATTGTTCCAGCGCAGGTGGGCTAATAACGGCGAAAAGAAGAAAAAAGTCCGCTGGAATTCTACTCTCGTGAGAACGCCTTCGTCCGATTCATTAATCTCTCGCCTATTGACGCGATCGCCGTACCGTTCGTTAACACCAGCCAGCCGGTTGGCCAATTGCCTGCGAGTACTTAAGAATTGACGTAAACGTTAATTACTCGAACGAATATTGGGGATAATGAGATTTATCTTATTTGCGAATGATATATCCAATTTTACCGACCTACGCTGGTCAATGTTTTTATTTTAAAAAGCAATACACGTTGCAACGTTTCGATCTCAGATTTGGACCCTTGTCAAGTAACCTCCCAGAGAACATTATGACGTCTTAAAGACGTCTTAAATAGTTCTAAGACGTCTTATGAAGTTGTCAGAAAGACGTCTTATGTCCCGATTTTCGACGTCTTTTAGACTTGTCCTAAAGAAATCTTTAAGACGTCTTGAAAACAAATCCAAAAGACGTCCTCGAGACATGTATTATAGGCATATCGATTGATCTCTTTCGCAAGGTCGTATCTTGATATTACGTAATTTCTAGTTTTTGTACTTAGGCCGCGGTGAAGCGGACATCGAAGAGTTACTTCCTCTTCTATAGGAATGAGAACTAAGCTTCTCTTGGAAGTCGCGATTACTACTTTCAGGTGTAGTATGCTGAGGAATTACGATTATTTTTCTAAAATTCTGCCGTTGATAGACCTCCTTATATCCCATTCTTCAACAATTTTTAAATGCGAGTTACTTTTAAAAATTATCTCCTCCTAGCGGATTAATTTATGAATATTTTGTGTTGCTAAGCACCTCCTTGAAAGTAATCGATACTCTAAGCTGTCAGTAATGTGCAGTTCTGGTTAAGGGTGGCTGTCACAACTGCCACAATCGTTATACACTACATATTGCACTACAAATCTCATTATTCTAATTTCACAAACTTTTCTATTTTTAAAATACTTTCAAACATCTTAGCAATATGTCACAGATGCTTTAACAAATGTATTAATTCGATCTTTAAAGATTATATAAACACTACTTGACATATAATCAATATTTTATATTTTTATAAAGACGTCATAAAGACGTCTTTTTGACAATGTCTTAAGACGTTTTTTTCTGACGTCTTACAGTAAAGTCTTAAAGATGTCTCTTTTAAGACGTCTTTAAGACGTCGTTTAGACATGCATGTTGTCTGGGCTGAAATCATGTATAGCTTTGCACGAACCTTGCTTGATAATAAAATTTGTATGGCTCAAATGTGATAAGCACAAATCTGAAGGAATAAAGAATTAAGAGCCGTGACAGGGTGTTGATGTCTAAATATTTCATGTCTTTAAATATGTTATATAACATATTACATTTATATTGATGTTATGTAACTGTTTACTTTGGCGTTTGCTGGGTATATTGCGAAAAATATTGCTTAATAAATTGCTTAATAAATTAATTACACTGAAAACAAACCATAAAAATCATACCTGTTACAAGATTGTTAAAGATTACATATTAATTGTTTGGCCAATACCATTAAGACAGTAAGCCGTGTACAGGCAAGAGAGTGATTGCATTATACATAATAGTGACTTAATAAATGTCAAGAAAGATAAAAACTTACATATTAGTCAAAAAGAAAAAATATAAAAGTCGCGCTCTTTGGTTAGGGAGTGCAAAGTCCATTGAAGTTGCATCGTTATTCCATTAAAAATGTATAATACATACAAGAGTGACGAGAGAACTGTGTTGAACGAGAGATCAGGTTCAACTGTTATTTGTGAATATCCTCTTTAGAAATTTACGATGGTATCGATTAATCCCTGGGTCTAGTAATTAGATCCCCGGGTGCAGATCAAAATATAATATTTTCGGATTATGCTCGTATCCACGTAAGCTCTGGTCTCTCGACCCTTATCTCTTCTGGCTGGCAGCTCTAAGCTCCCCACTCTCTTGTCTCGACGCAACAAATTCCCACTCTACCCTTTACATCACGATTGTGCATATAGCAATGAAAATTAATGGCGGAATGTCAATATGTATCGTAAGTAACGCCAACATCGTCTCGTTAGTAATCACTAACTTGGTCGTCCGTCGAGCCGGAGATGTCTGAACACACGGCCGAGCTACAGGAATGACGAGATGCGTCCCCCCCCATGCATTCCCTAAAAGAAGCGCGACGACAATTTTACGAGCTTCTGCTGCGTAATTACACAGCCGGCCAACTAGCGCGACTTACGCGCAGCCATAAAATGGCACGGCACACGTGATAGTCATCGGTCCGGCAAATTAGCAACGTGACGTTTATTAACCATCGATTTTACGTCGCGTCTCGCACGGAGGCGGTTGTCAACGTGACGTAAATTCCAGTGAGACATCGATGCATCAAATATGAATTCGTATTCTGCTGCTCCTCCTGAAACACGCCGCGCGTCTTCGCCAATCACGCCGAGGCACGAGCGGCGGTGGAATGAGAAAGTCGGTAGCCTCGCGGAAAGTAGAACAGATTCAATATCCCGGAACGAGATATACCAAATCGAAGCTGATAAATCAGAGGTAAATAAAGAATACCGCCTCTACGACTCTTCTGCGACCGCAACGAGCTAGTTTCCCACCTTTCGCAATGCTCGCGCTCCCGTGGCCGCGTAACATCGTGTCGCGAAGCCGACCCGACAAGGCTTTGATCCGAATGTCGTTCGCGTGACGGTAATCAAGCGCGAGAAGCGGAAGGCTTGGGACGCGGAGGAAGAGGCACCCGCGGCGGACACGAGAGGCAGCGGCGAGGCTTCGCGCTCATCGCGGAACAGCGCGCGAGTGGAAGAGGAGCGAAAAAGACCCGACGCGGTTTGTTCCGAGTGGCACTCCCTGTCTGTCGACCCACGCCGACTATCTCGCGGGCTGCCACGCGATATTATTATGTGCACATGCCCATGTATCACGGACTACCTGACAGATCGGGCTCGCGTCTGTACGGGAGAGCGAACAGGCTAGGTGTGGTTGATACTCGCGCGGCCGCGTGTACGATAAAATAAACGAGCTTGTCTCTCTCTCCCTCTTTTCCTCCTCTCTCTTTCTTTTTCGAACCCCCTCCCGTCTCGCGCCGATCTATCATTCCCTCTCTTTCCACGCTTCCTCACTCCTCTCGGCCGCTCTGCACCGCAACGACGCCTGTACCGGAGCAACTTTTAAGGTCACAGACCTCGGTGCCTGCCCCCCCCCCCTCCCCGTCCCCCGTCCCTCTGCCGCCATCGGGCGAAATGAGGGCGAGACCTCGCGGACCGGAGAAAATTTCTTATGGGTCCTCTCCTCCTCTGCCACCGCACTTCAAAGACCAATTCGCGATGCGTCTTGCATCTCCTCGCATTACGCTCGCGCTTGTACCGGATCCGGTTGTAATGCGTTATAAAGGATGCTGATTAACCATCCATAATTTTAATTTCCCCAGAGAAAGTCAAAGTTACGTTTCGAGTCTTAAAAGTCGCGTTCGCACAACTTCTTCCAGAGGATCCGTTATACTAGTAATAAAGGGAAATTAATGATAGAGAATTACAAGTATATAACTATAATAAAAAGATCATATAACCACTGAACACAATCTTCCTCTATGGTATCCCGTTCTCTCTCTCTCTCTCTCTCTCTCTCTCTCTCTCTCTCTCTCTCTCTCTCTCTCTCTCTACTCAATGTGTGCAATAAAAATGTAAGTTAGTATACTTTCGGAGTCAACGTTCTCTCTTACCGCGCGGTTCTCATTCGGCGCGAGTAATGTACACGACGCCAACGTCAGCGAGTGTGAACTCGATATCTGGTTTCACCAATAAACGCAAAAATTGGAAATGCAAATGCACGCCGGCGAGCCCGCGGGGGTCAACGTCCGCCTGACGAGGTCCGTAGACTGATTAGTCACGAAGTTCGCCCACGTAACTAGAAATAAGATAGGCGCGACAGAGCCGCGGCGGTCCCGGGAAAACGCGACCTATCAAATAACGGAAATTCGAAGTGAGTACACGCGGCTTCGTTTGTTCCCCGTGCGCGAGTCGCGGGGCTTTATTATGCATCCAGCGACGCTCCGACGATTGTCACGAGAGCGTTGTATACGGGCGGTTTGCTGCCTTCGCCGTTGCAGTCGCACAAGTCCCGCGGAAATTTTAGAAATTTCACCCGCTTTTACACTCGACGAATACTTTCCGGAATACCGTCGATGGCTGCGACCACAGACTTCTACACGGAGAGACCGATGTGGTTCCCACATGTCTAGTTGGGGTTGGCACAACCCCAATCAATAGTAATATTTGTAAGCTATATATAAATTTGGAGCGAAATAGGGCGTAAAATCAAATAAGGCAATCACTTTAATTTGTCAGGAATTCAAAATGTCTAATATTAATACGGCACAGTTCAAGGTGAACTTGATCAGAAACACTAACAATACAACAGGCCAACAAAGACGAATAGTCCGTTGATCACAATTCTAGTTGGACAAGGAAAGCGTAATACTAAAAAATTGCAAGCTACAATATATTCACTAAATCACTGGCAATTCCTCGCCTTTTCTCACACTTCTCACTCAGTCTGTTTCTTCTTTCTCTCTACAACGGCTCGCAACGAACTCCCTCTTCTCTTGTTTTCACCGCAAGTCACTACCTCGCATTAATTTTTTATTTGTATTTCACGCATAACCCCCCGCGCAAGTGCCAACTGTTTAAAATCCCCCTGTTGGTCGACATTATATTACCTATTTCTATTCTAAGGATTTGCTATCGGAAATTGTACTTTGCCTCTTACATATTTGTGACAGCTATGTCTGTGGTTTACCCACATTGGTACGATAAGTAGTGGAGACAACTGTATGCGTTTTGTGCAGCAAACTTATAGCGAATTCCGTTGCTTGCACTAGTGCGCACCAAGGCTTGCTTACAGTCAATTCTTATATTTAAGACGAGTCTTAAATATTCTTGAAATATTTTGTAGCCAGTAAAATCATCTGTATAGCATCCATACGGATTACTTACTTCTTGGACATGTAAATGTAAATACATTTTATTGTTTCCTCTTAGGGTTACAAGGCGTTTTTTGAAGGAACGTGCCCAAACCTCTTATATCCACTTCGCTATGTGGTGATCGAACGAAAAACCAACAATGTTTTGTGTGGTTTTGAACCCGGATCTTCGGATCACCAGACCAGCGCACAATCCTGTGCGCCACGATCGCCACTGCATCCATACGGATTAATTTTTTGGCTAAATACTCTTTGAACATATATTTAAGACAAAGTTAAGTATAAAAATTGACTATAAACTGGCCTTAGTGTGCACTCAGTGCGCAATGGTGCAAGCAATCGAATTCGCTATTAGTGAATGTTGCAACACAAAACAATGTAGATGCCCCTACTATTTATACGGCAACATTTTAATTTCAGTTATTTTTGCCCTAGCCGTTCTTTCGGTGTATACACCACTAGACTGCTACCTTCGAGCTGAAAAGTGAGGCAAGAGTTCCACCATGTCTTGCTAGGTAAATAAAGTATTATGTGTACGTCGGTTGTAGCAGCCTAGTAGTATATAGAAGTTGTGCGGTTGCGACCCTCCTATACATTATTAGTCAAAAGAATATAACGAGCAAGAAAAATTCTGCACACACACACACACGCGCGCGCACACTCGTGCTACTTTATAGTACAAAAGTACACGTTGCGCTATATTTTATGCCGTGTCTGCGAGTCCGCGTATTACATTTGTAAATCTGCCGCGTCTGAAGGGAAGCAGTGAGTAAGGCGGAGAGGCTTGCGCTTCAAGTAACTCTCTAATATTTCACGCACCGCGGCTTTATCTACGCTCGCGTATCGTAAATCTCAAATATCGATATCGGGCCGAGGCGTATCGAAAGCGGATTACGCGAAACGCAAACGCACGTAAACGGATAAAGCGGGAAGAAAGCGCGGGACGAGGACGCTGGACCATCCCCGGCCGCCCCCCGCCGAATGAGACCTAACAAAGGAAACGGGCTACCGGCGTATATCCTCACATATTGCCCGGCTAAGCGGATAAGGATATGGAACGCGGGATCCTCAAACGGCCCTCCGACAGCACAAAGGGAGCCTGATTGCCCGTGGATGATTTACCGCGACGGCGGCGTACGACTTGGGGCCCGCGACACTCCGCGATATCCGTCGTGGATGCGCGCGATATAATAAAAACTATTGGGAGCATAACGCGGGGCGACGCAGACGTGGGAGAAGATGCGAGACCCCGTCAAGAGGAAGGAGACGACGAGGTCGAACAGTACGGTGGAAAGAGGGCAAAGAGTACAGCGCGCGACCTGGCGACAACGCGGCAACAGCTGGACGATATACCCAGTTTCGCGAATAAAAGAATTTTATCCGCGCGCCGGCGATATTCTTTAAGAAACCGACATCCAGGGGTCTTTAAGACCATCTGCGAAATGATCACGTTTCCCTCTTGAAAGCTGGGGGGGGGGGGGATGGGGACGCCCTTCTGGTCTTATTATTTACTCACTGTGTGCCGAAGTCTAGATATCGCCCTTATTCATTCGCAGTAAACGAACCTCTCCCCCAAGACTTACCTGAAAAGAAGAAGAAGATATTGTTAAAATCATCGCTATTTAGTACATTATGGATGGTCCAAAATTATAATGCGAGAAACGTGACTTGGCACGATCCTCTCACGCAAATTTCTGGGTACATAACAGTTCCATCACGTTTTACATCTTGCATAAGTTACGTCCTACAAAATGCATGTTGCCTAATTTTCCTCCCACATAACTCGTGGAAGGGTTAAACATGAAAGGGTTAGGCTAAAAGCTTCCATCGCTGCTTTTCCACCGGTGAGATCGTGGAAACCTATTCGCCATTGCCTCTCGTCGGGAGTCTCTTTGTTCCTAAGATCTCGCCCCTCGCCCGCTCACCGAACTCATGATGTAATAGAAGCAAAATAGCGGGATAAATGCAGGTAAGCCGTTCCCGCCCGGTCGGGCGTAAGAGCCGGAATATCTCTTACGTTTCCTGGGGTTATTTGCCCCCTCGCCTCATTCGTGAGGGCTAAAGCACGTAATGAAAATAGTCCCTCCTAATTCGGCGCGATCTCTGACCACACGGCTCGTCCTCTCCTATCTAAAAATAACCCCCGCGCGCCCGGACCCCCTCTCATTACGACCCCTGTAATAACGACCGTGCCGTCTACGATCTGTGCCATTTCGTTCCTCCGATGGCTACACCGACACACGTGGGACTTATTGCCGGACACGTAGGAGGAATTTCCTTTCGAAACATTTCACCTCGGAACATGTGAGCGCGCCACGTGTTGAGAGGGGGAAAAAAAATCGCGTGGAACGTGCTCGTGGTATATTATCGATAGTACGAGGATTTATCAGCGAGAGTAAAGAAACGACGTTTGATGCCGGTAGCGTTGAAAGCGATTCGGGAAGTAATAATTGTTGGGCGAAACCCCCCCCCCCAGCTCTGTGACATAATCAAGGGGTGGTTCGTAGTAGAACCATTTCAACAAGATCTCCGCGTCGTAATATAATCTCGTAATAACCGTTCTCCACCCTCGTGCGCGTGGTGCCTAGTAGATCGCGTAGCGAGATACAATTCTATCTATTAGACGTTCCGACGTACGCAGGCCAAGGAATAGACTAGAAAGGACGTAAAGGAAGCAGCGTACCCCGCGCCATTTATCACGAATCTCGCTCTATAATCTAGATTACTGAAACAATGGCTCTAGAAGGCGAATTTTCTTCTTTCTCATTCTTTCAGATACTATCCCCGCGGTGCGAAAAATCGTAATGCGTAAGCGCGACCACCCAAAGAGCGCTCTGATTCAGAAATTCCAAGTATTCCAACGGGTAAAACGTGAAATGTCCTGTACCGATATTTCCCCTTAAAGTTTCATATCAGTCCACAACTATGTACAAGTGTAGAAAAACAAAATGAAATATTACAAAATTGAAGAGATTTAATCCGCGAACGTTTTCTAAGCTATCGATTTGTTTTTCTTAAGACACACGCAATTACGATGTGAACTCGTCCAGAGAGCAGATACGCACGCACCGGTGAAGTAAATGTCCCAGTGAACACGTCCTAATGATTGAAACATTAATATTTGCATTTAATATTAAAACATTTTTAAACAAGTAGAATATTCTTAAGGTTGCCAGTAGTAATTAACAATATTGGTGATTTTGTTGACCGTATCTGGCGATTAAAATTCTTATTGCGAAAAAATATTACCCCAGCCGGGATTCGAACCCGGGATCGACAATCATATCGACGCACAGTTCTGAAAAGTCGAAATAAACGCGTGAACAACATCTTAAGTAATATACATGTTATTGCGAATAATATTACCACAGCCCCGGTGGTCGAGCTGGCTAAGACGCCCGTCACGGATTGTAGGGAGGTCCCGGGTTCGAATCCCGGCTGGGGTAATATTTTTTCGCAATAAGAATTTTAATCGCCAGATACGGTCAACAAAATCACCAATATTATTTTTAAACAAGCTTTGGAAATTTGGTTAAAAGGTATGCCAATTTAAAACATTATTCAATGAGCATACAATCATACAGTCTGTATTATTCGATAATGAAAACGTTATTAAATCTTTAGATAAAAGGGAATTGTTTAGTATTTTGATAAAAATTATCATTAACATTATTGTGTTTTCTATTGTCTTTCGATGGGTGACAAACAAAAGTTTCATATAAACGTTTTGTTGGCAATTGCATTTTGTCAGTAATTTTGATTACTTATTAACAAAAGCGTAAAACTGATCGTGCTTTCTTACTCATAGTCCAGGGCCACTGGGATATTATTTTTATCTTGTATGGAACCAAGAGCAGGAAGCAGCAGCCGCGGTGGCTTTGTCTGTTATCGCTAATCCTCCTCAGTTCTCTAATTCTCCCATACGATCGTTAAAGCATCGCCTACCCTTAGTTAGAGGAACCGACATTCATCTCTCTTTTTCCCGGGTGCCCCCCTCGTCCCACGGGAAGAGCCTCTCAGTCTATCAGCAGTCCGCGCTTTTCGGCCGTCGGCAGTCAGCCACGACGATAGAGCGTAATTCCAAGCTCTTATCAGTCGGCACCTCCGACCTCGAGGGATGCCTTTGTCGTTGGAGGCGGCGAGCCAGGAAGAAGGATAATCCTCTTCCTTGCTCTCTGACTACCGGCGAGGGAGAGGAGAAGGCATTTCGCGCTTCACGGCTGCTCGTTACAAAGTCTCGGTTATCTGGCCAGGAAGGAGAGAGACTCGGAAGACAGCGGGAGAGGACGGCGAATGTGTCGCCTGAAGAGGTGTCAAGGTAGGCGTAATTTCCTGAGAATGGAGACTCAAGTGATGGAAGGTTATAGACAGGGAGCTTGAGTGAAGAGTGGAGAACGAGGGAGAGGGCGGAACTAATCGTGTAATCCCGTGGCTACCAGTAATTGACGGCATTTGCATATCTTCCGCGCTAAACGTTCGGCCGAACGAGGTGAACGGAGGGGCTTCCTCGTCTACTCACCCTCGGCACTTCTTTTCTGTGCGACGCGAGAGACTTCCGCGGACTCTTTCTACAGACGAGGCAAGAAACAACCAACGGTTCCAACGACAAAAAGCACGCGAGAGTCACTTTTCGGCGATCGATATGAATAATTAAAGTAACATCGCAAATTAGCAATGCAGGAGGCATAACTTCAATTTTATCGCGTCGTCCATTATATCGTAAAATGTTACAAATATGTGGGCAATCCCATCGAGTCGGGAACATTTCCCTTCAAGTTGCTCTTGTTTCTCTTTCTCTTTTCTCTGCATTTCTCGCATACCTTTTCCGCTCCAACTTATCCTAATATTACGTCAAATATGTTATTCGCGTCATCTCATTTTCTTGCGAAATAACCCGTGAATATTGGGCAAACTGAGACACGTTCCAAGCGATCGAGTGAGTAACGTTGCACGTGTGATCGTTCGTGAACGGGGATTCGAGCGGGAACGAGCGCGGGAACAAAGACGGGGGGGGGCCCAGCTCCTCTCTCTCTCCCGAGGAACGAAGACGCGCGACGGGGAGAGAAAGACATCGTGTAATCCTGCCGCCACCAGTAATTAGCGACATTTGCATATCTCTCTCGCTGACTGTCCTGCGCCGCAGCGGCAGCAGGAGGAAGCGATTTACATGCGAATGGCCCCACTTTGAGCGCCGCAAAAATGACTGCGTTCTCGTAAATAAGAACTGTTTACGAATGCCGAGGAGCCTCCGCGCACCGTGGGAGAAATTGCGGAGCGCCGAGGTAAGGAGGGTTCGCGAGAAAAGCTCCACGAAACGGTTATGAGGTGCGAGAAGAAGCCCCGAAGCCGGCGATCTCCGCGGCATTAACGGAGCCGAATAAACCGTGAGAATTAAATTAAATTTCTTTCTACGTAAATAAATCACCGACTGCCCCCGAGAAACTTCTTTCGAAGTTGTTAGGGTTGATTGCAACCTCAGTGACTACCAATTACTCGCAATTAACTGGATGTTCTCGCGCGATGTGTGATTCGAAGAGGAAAGAAAAAGGTCCAAGATCGAAGGATCCATTTCTAATTATCTCGATAATTGCGCTCGTAAAAAGCGCTGTAAACGTCAGTCACCTTGCGCTCGGAGTCTTGCCGCTCGCATCAAGTTTCGCCGGAAAGTTTCGCGAAAAAGCTTTTACGACCGGGGCGAATGTTGGTCGTCGCCTTAGTATTTCGCTTTGCATAATTGCGACATAATTCGCGCGCTTTATCGTTCCTCCGTGTCCTTAATGTCTCGGAAAGTTTTCGGACCCCGGTTCTGGAATCGTGGGAGGGCGGCGACAATGCCTCGTTAGAGCCTAATGCCACCGTGAAAGAACTAAGATTAAGAGTTGTAAACCACCTTGCAAATTGCCGACTGTCCTAGAAAGCGCGGAATCGAACGGCGTTAACGTCACGGCAAAAAAAAATATCGGCGGAGAAAGAGACTTCACCCGGCAACAAAATTGAAAACCGGATAGAGAAAGAAGCGCGAACAACGGTGAGAGTATCGCCATGAAACACCGATAGAGATAACGAATCAAATTACGATAATAGAATTTAAAAAAAAATTAGGCACAATTGCGCTTCATTCCAACAAGTAAAATATGTGTACTTTCATGCGGACGTCTTTTAAGGGGCGATCGCTTTTGCGACGGGGAAAATCCGGCTCTGAATCAGTACGTAGGAGGAAGTGCGTCGACGAAAATTGGAAATACGTTCCGGCGGGAAGATAGAGCAAGGGATTCGCGAGGGAGCGAGGGTCCACCTACGGGAGGCACGGACGAGTCGGAGTGAGACAACTGCGTGGCGGCACGCTTTATTGCTAATAGGATGTTGCCCGGTTAATTCCCAGCAGAGAAGCTGACTCGAACGAACGGAGAGTTCGTAAAGTTTCGGAAGGGGAGGGGGATGACTCCTGCAGAGAAGGTGGTGGTGGTGGTGGTGATGGTAAAGCAGAGGGAGAGAAAGAGAGAAAGAGGAGGAGGAGATGGAAACGGAGGTGGAGGTAAAGGGTATTGCGCGACGGGGCAACCCTTGAAATTTTACTGCGAAACGCCCGTCCCGATGAATTTGCATGGAAATTCGCCGTCGAGGCGAGACGTACACCTCGCGAGAGAATTAACTCGGTTACGTCTAATGAGCGCCGAAGATGGCGAGAGAAACTTGGTAGAAGGCGCCGTCGAAAGGGTAGCACCCGCGATCGATCCGACCCAAGTTCGCGGTGCACACATTGGCTACGATCGAGTGCGGCGGTGAGTACATTAAAGCCGAATGTTAGATGCCCTTTCACGTCGATATTGATCCTAATAACAAATTACACCGGCAACGGCGTAATTGCGATAGTTTCTCCTGCAACCACGGAGACAGCTCACGACTGTTTTACAGATTTATTTCACTGTTACAGACGTGGCAATAGAGAAAATAAATTGCACTCGATACAATCGATTGCGTCTATAGCGTCAGTGGTGGTTAAAACCGCAAATATTGATTATTTTTCATTATTGCGCAATGGAAATTTGTAGATGCCCCAGGGAGCTTTACCTTTGGCGAGAAATAAAAGCAATTTTCGGTTCATTGACTAGTCGGCGTGTGCCTTTTATTATGCCAAACTGGATAGAGATCGCGCATGATAAAACAGCGAGACGCCTGGGGCGACTCGTCGCGAGGCAAACCTCGAATAACGTGATTTGCGGAAGAACTTGCGGGCCGAGTGAGAAAACCTGCGCAGGGATGCGAGAAAATGGCGAACGGGGGAGAGCTACGGGCGGAAACGAAGAAAAGCACTCGCGATACCGCGACAAAACTCGGGCGCGACGCGGCGAAACTCTCGTTTAAATTATAAAATTACTAAGCCCGTGTATAAGCCTGTCCGTAAGCTTCTTACGGGAGTTAACTAACCTCATAAAATTAGTGGGTAGGTGTAAACTCGCTCCTCCTTGCCAGCCGACCCTAGACATTCTCTGTCTGCTCGCCCCTCCTCCGCCCACCCTCTTCTTAACGCCGAAACCACCATGCCCGCGCGCTACCTCAGCTTCCGTCACCTCGTAAAACCCAGTCGAGACAATGCGAGAATGTAGCGAGCAGCGCAATGAAACCCTCCCCCCCCCCCCTTCCCTCCTTTCCCGTGTACAAACCCTCAAAAAGCAGAACCCTTCCTCGGGCATCCCCGGCGATATCCCCGATGTACTCCGTAACATCCCCGGCGCGGCTTACCTTCCCGTTGAAATGTCGAGAACATGCGAGAGAGCGTTCCCGATACTTCGCCCCGAAATGGTCGGAACAGAACCGAAGGGTTCCTTGCACGAGAATGGAAATGTTACTGATAAAAACTGAAAAGAGTCGGAGGTTTTTTCCCCGGGTGATAGCATATAATTACGGTAATTATGTTTCCTGAAAATGTTTGCCACATCTTCATGTTATACGGATAACATGAAATTTCTCCATTCATTCGGAGAACGAATTTTCAGTCTACTCATTCAGCTACGAGCCG
This sequence comes from Vollenhovia emeryi, assembly GCF_000949405.1. Lineage (NCBI taxonomy): Eukaryota > Metazoa > Arthropoda > Insecta > Hymenoptera > Formicidae > Vollenhovia > Vollenhovia emeryi. Next base: position 204,573 of record NW_011967109.1, on the reverse strand, counting down.
TATCGCTTCTTCGAAACAATAACGAGGTGCTTGCCTTTAACGAAGAAAGTTTCGGCGTGGCGCGGCGTAGTTACCGGCTATTCATATCGTCGTCTCCACCAGCTGGATGGGCATGTCTGCTGTACGTATGCAAGCACCTCTAAGTACCGGTCTGCGCCGCATAAATTAAGTGAACCGCGTGTTTAAATGCAAAGCAAGATCTGCGAATAAAATGGACTCGGGAGGTAAGAAGGGACAAAAAAACAGAGAAGGCGGCAAAGGACTAAGAAAACGACTCGGTGCTTCATCCAGCGACTGTTTGCTCTAAATATGCATGGAGCACGATCGAAGCTTTCATATATATATATATATATATATATATATATATATATATATATATATATATATAATACGTACGCCTTCGTCTCGGCAAAAAATTGAGTCACGTAGCATGGAAACGGAAGCAATGACAAAGTACTTTTTTTTCCCGCGAACAAACCAATAGGGACGATGGCGCGACGAATTCAAAACGTATCTTTTTGTTGGTAAAATTGCACTCTGTTGCCGAGTCACTACTTTTTTTACACAAAACTATTTGCACGTACCGAAACATTAACATGCTTTATTACAAATGTTAAATCATATCAAGTAACAAAAAGGAGTCTAGAGCCTCAACAAGGTTATTAGTTCCACTAAAGTAATTTTAATTATAAAAGCACATATATATAAACGTTTCGGTCCTTGTTGGACCAACCTCGGTATGAAAATGTAAGTTTGATTTAGTTATACATAGATAGAATCGCAAGTTAAATATATTATATATTACCAACTCATAACTGCTTATAATATTTTTGTCTTTTATTTTAGCACTAATGACTGTGTAATTCTCTACTAACAATCAATTTGTAAATCCATCTATGCGGTAAAACCGATGACAATTTTTATGTCCTTAAATTTATACTTTTGACTGCGAAATTCTATTTATATATTTAACTTGCGAATCCATCTATGTACTAAATCGAACTTATCTTTTTTATACCGAGGATCGTTCAATAAGGACCGAAACGTTTATATATGTATAATAAAAATTATTTTATTGGACACTATAACCTTGTTCAGGCTCTGAGCCCCGTTTTATTACTTAATTTCATCATACGAGCCATTATTATTTATGTTAAATCGTAGTTACGTATCATTCATGTATCTTCTATAAATAATTATATCAGCGAATCTTAGCTGTCTCCACCCGGAAGTCGCTTGGATTGCGCAAGAGAATTTTGGCCCACGCGCTATTAAGGAGTCAAAATGAGGAGACAGCCGGTAGAAAATTTTATGACAAGGGTCGAAGATTGCGCGATTAACATATCCGCTTTATACGCCCAGAACTAGCGTGTATTTACTTTTCGACCCTTTCAACCTGTTACGGTCCGTGATGAGAGTAGAGATGTGCGTCCGTGTCGGATAGAGATAATAAAATTAATTCGCAGGATGTCTCGCAGGAGACTACGAATCTCTTAAACGAGGAATCTGCATTTTAAATTTCGACGCGAAGTCACTCTGACGCTCGAAAATTATTTCGTTATTTTCAAACGCTTATCGCTATGTTCAGAGATCAAATCGCTCTTGTAGAGAATTAAGCGCGACTTAAATACCAGAATGCAAATAACATAAAAATGTTGCACGATAGTAAACAATGTGATGGGTTCATAAATATTTAAAAGAATGTGCGCGCGCATGTGTACGAGCATGTTACTGACACGAAAGGTGCAAGAAACAATTTATTTAAATAGCGTCGACAAGAAGAGCGGTATTATCTGGCATAATACCGTATTACCTGAGATAATACTGTATTATCAGTAATTACTTATTCAATAGTACGTGATAAGATTCGCAAAAAGTGCAGAAAATTTCGCAAGACAGTGACAGTAATGTGTTATGTCAATGTTGTACTCTATTACTATTCAGATTGTATCAAATTATTTCACACGATACCGAATGTAGCAACAATTCTGAGGATTATATTAAAAAGAATAAAATTACGCAAGTTCTCAGTATGGGCGTTTTCCAGCAAGAAACATAAATGACACAGTAGTTCATTTCATTACGGCATTGTTGTTTGGCGAACTTTAGACAAAGATGAAATGATTTATTGTGTTGCACTGTCAACTGTGTTTCTTGCTGGAAAATGTCCACCATTGATGTTGTTGCACAAAATGTCAGATATCAAATAGCCAACAGTTTAAAACGCAATCGGAAAGATTCGGCAAACCACAGAGCGTGTAAATGATGAGAAAGTGACCCGGCACGAAATTGCGGCGGTGGAGACGGACGTCACCTGATAGCCTCACAAAAACGACCTGCCAAATCGAGAATCCGACCGGTACCGCACCCAGCCATTGTTAACGAGGACACAATGTCACGCTATATAATACACAATGCACTCTCGCCAGCGCATTAATGCGCAATGCAGCGCGCGTTCGTAGCCACATCGCGGAACGTTTATGTGTTTTATCGTCTCTTAGTTCATCGAACTAAAAAAAAAGAAGAGTGCTGTAAATTAAAACTGCATTACCGGTTCTAACAATTCACTCAGAAAAAAGATTTAGGTTAAACAAAAATGAGATACGTGAAATCGTGTTTTTTTGAATCCACTAAATTATTTATTTACTTCTACTAAAACATTCGCTAGATTTGTAGAAATAAATATGAATTCTCTTAGAGATTCCAGTCCCAATCAAATAAGATTTTGGTTAAGAAATCATTTCTTTGAAATTAAATAAAAGCCTAGTAAAGTCAAAATTCGAAGAACCTTTGTTCGATTTCGAAGAAACATTTTTCTGGGTGTCGTTTCTGGCCTTGATTACTAATTAACTAAAGCGTTTCATTTTACGTCATATTTATTTGACAAATTATCGAGTAAAATTTTGCTAAATGAGTGACCGACGATGAGTGTCACAGCATCAATTGCGATTTTTAATATTTCAGCTACTACATCTATCAAAAATACAGTCCATTCTCCGCACACAATTCTTTTCTCGAAATAAAATATAAAAAATTTTCAATTTTACCAATGGCACTTAGTCGCTCAAATGTTATTAAACTCGCGCGTTTCGATCATCGATCGCGCGTCCGATGCGGCCACCGAGCGGCTCTATCGCGACCCACCATCGCTATCCTATCTCTTTTTTTTTTTCGTCGGAAACAATGTTACCGGGCAGCATTTAATTTCCTGACCGCCGTACACGGCCGGCGCCAATCTCCTCCGGTAATTTCAACCGCGCGACAGTTTCGCGTCGGTGCGACGGAGAATCGAACGTGCGAGAGAGCTGAGCCGGCGCCCGAATGTGACATTATCTCGCGACGCCGACGCCGGTCGTCGTCGTCCCCTCGTCGAGACTCCAGACGCGGTAACGTGCAGGCCAGAGCGAGGCGCGTGTTCGCCCGATAGGAACGTTGTCGGAGAACTTCCTGACGACGATAACACGTGCGACACGTCTCGATCTCGCGTCTGTTCGCACGCCAGCCAAGACTCGGAGTGACCCATCATCGAAAATTTAGCGTTAAACACGACCCGTTAACAAATTTTCAATTGGAGTATTGCAATAAATCCAAGATTCAAACTTATTAAAAGTCTACAATACAAAATGTATAAAATATTTCACGATATTGAGAATGATTTTAGATCGACCTACGATATCTCAATTATTTGCAAGAAATGTTTCCGTAATTACGATTTTATAGAAACAATCAAAATGCTTGATACGGTCGAGGAGAGGAAGAGATGGTAAAGAAAGCTCATGCCGAGCTCCATTCGCCGTCGAGAGCCCTTAATCACGACGAGACGCCCGAAGTTAAGGAACGAAGGGAGCACGGCAGCACAAAAATGGGAACGGACTCGTATTTCCTGTCGTATTTATACCGGCGAGGAACGGCAAGAAAACCGCGTCACGGGGCGTTTCGTGCAACGGAACAATGCGGTCTGAATGCAGGCACCGTGACGCCGAAAACGCATCGCGTTTCGTACACCTCCATCTTGTCCGATTAATCACGGACCTGGGAGGCACGGAGTTTCCGGTATCCCTTCTTCAAGAAGGTGGGACAAAGGGACTCGAGGGAAACGGACGAGCGTGGCGCCCGTGTTACTCGTCAAAGCCGAGGAATGATGCGTGCATATGTAATTACTCGTGCTATGAGCGCGTGTCCGCGAAATGTTAAAGAACAAAGTCTGGCCTAAAAACGTGTACGAGGAGCGCAAATTGAAACTCCGCCACCCTCGTCCCTTTAACTTACGGATATTGATATGCGATATTTAGTACGGGGGGGTTTTTTTTTTATGGCCGTAGAGGAGAATTAACAGGGAGAAAAAATGCGCCCGTCACGCCGCGTTTAATATTTTATAAAGCCCATCGCCCGGCGAAATAAAAACGGAAGACACGCGAGAATGTACGAGCGCACCAGAAAAATGGACAATGAAGAAGGAGCAGGGGAAGGAATGCAGACACGTAAAAAGTGACGATTGTTAATTAAATCCGGTAAGCCGCGGGGGAACCTGGTTTCGACCGCTCGCCATCATCATCCGTTCTATTTTCGTATTTGTCTTGCGGCTCTCGTCTCGAAATGTTTATTCTGCCGCCGGTGCAGAGCGGCAAGATATAAGACGGACAAATCCCCCGTTTAAAAAGCTTTTATTCGCTGCGTGCGCGCCATCGGCGAGTTACAATTTTATTCGAATTAATAATTTGACCGAAGCAGTGATCTCTCAAAGAGATCTGTATGGAAATAATTGGATTCTCGTTAAAAAAAAAACTACTTTGACTTCGGTTATGCAACAGAAATGAGGACAACTTTCTCGCAATACGTTATAGAGCGGCAGAGTAAATGTAAATTAATATAACGAATATTCTTCGCCACACACATACCCACGTCGAAAGTATGAAGTACGCAATTTTTACACTGATTGTGAGAAAAAATTCTTGGACAATTTATTTGTGGCATATAATGTTTATTTCACTGAAATGAACATTCTTTGTGGCATATAATGTTTATTTCAGTGAAATAAATATTATATGCCATAAATAAATTTTCAAAGACTTTTTCTCAGTGTACTTTTACTTATTTCCATTTATTATACTTATAGAAATTTGTAAGTTAAATTATTGCATCCGTTCGAGAGCATTATACTTCCTTAAGTGACTTTCTTAGTCTCGGAGCATTGACAAAAAAAAACGAAATTAATACGCGCCATTAATATCGCGGATCGCCGCACTACGAAATGTATAGTCTCTTTTACGTTCGATTAATCGACCCCTTCTTACGATAACAAACTCTGCTTCAAGGAACAGACGTCCTCGATTAAAAGTTTCACGCGATTGTAATGTCTGCATGCGCAGATCCCCATACGGCGTACAAAGACTGCGAGAATGGGAGAAATAAGGAGCCCCGCGCTGGTCCTCCCTTTAGTCCTACGGATTGAATTACCGCTTGTATTTCACGTTGGTTTCGCGAAGTGGAAGCTGGTATAGAGCTAGAAGCCAGCGGAGAAGGGCCTAAGCAAAAGGCCGGCTGCTGGGCCACGTTAATTGGACGGATGATTCCACTAAATCCTAAGAGCCTGGAAAGACCGAGGGCGGAGATTCGAAGGCGCTTTGTCAGAAATTAGAGGGAAAGCGCGGGGAAAAACGTAGCCGAAGCCGTGACGTCCTGCAACGCGGGCCTGAAGAAGCGAGGATAAGCACCGAGGATTGGCGTTTCCCCGAAGGAAACGACGCGGGAGAAAAAAAACGGCCAGTTAATCGCTTCGAGGGAAGAGGCCAATAATGACGGGCTTGAGAAGATGAGCCTGACACGATATGTATAAGATCAAATATAACTGTTGACAACTTGTATAATATCTACCCTCTTCTTTGGAATGACATTATCTAACACCGGATCGCGCGCGTCAAGATTTTGTATGTCTAAAAATACCCGGAATTTGATGTCCGTAACGCAGACGAAATTCGTTTAAAAAGTCTATTTGATATGGAAATAACCAATAAATATCAACAATCACTATTTATATAACACATATTAAAAAATCAGGAGTTAAATATTAGTAGCAAATATTCAATTTTATATATTAACGTATTCTTCGGTTTACCAATACAAATATGAATATTATATTGGCATATAATATTCGTATCCACATTGGAGAACAAAAAATCCTGAATAATGGATATCAAGAATGGGGAAACTATTTATCGCGAGCGTTGCGATGATAATAAGAAAATAGTCGCACTCGTATGGCTGTATATTGAACTGAAACAGCTTTCACATTCGCAGATACGAGCCATTTCGCAGGATATCGAGATAATTTACAATACGGGTCATACTATGGCGTACACTCTTAAACTACACTCGCGATGCATAGCGAGGGGTTAAGAGTGTTTTGTGCGCTTTCGTATCTCTCGTTCGATAAATTACTTTATTACGACTGACATGAATTGAGCGCGTACATGTGAGTGCCAGCAAATCTCCTTTGTGTGAATTCGTGGGTGGCTGGCTCGTTAATATATCGCGATACTTTTAAATTACCGCCGATTATTTTTTCCGCTCGCTCCCCTATCTAAACGCGCTCTCTCTCTCTCTCTATCAGGCGCTTTTGATGGATTGCAACGAAAGTGCAGTCTCTGTCGCACGAATAATGTTCGAAATGTACCGATGCTCTCGCAAATCGCGCCAATTATCGCGAATAATTAACGCGCCACACAATGGTAATTAAAAGTGCCGGTGTCAGCTTTAAATATGCAGAGAAAAGGGTTTATCACATACTTTTGAAGATAGGAGTCGCTTTTTGCGGATATACGTCGTATAGTGAAGGAGCGTCGTTCCTTACCTCGTTTTTGTACAATTTTTCTTATGTTAATAAATCAAATTATTGCGAGATAAATTTTGCCACTACACTAAAACTGCATTCGCTGTTGTTAAAAGTTTGTAAGGGGATACACGTGTTACCATGCCCTTTTATTGTAACTGTATCGTGCTTATCGCGACTATTCCGACATTTAGCACGATAACCCCTCCGACTCACGGTCCGACTGTTGCGAAATAGGCGAACAATAAACATTTTGTCGTTACGCCAATCGGGTGATAAGAGACCAATAAAGTTCCCCCCCAACTGACACCCTCGTAAAAGCGGCGGCAATGACCTCATCAGATCTGGATTCACACTTGAAAATCGTATTGCCGCGAAAACTAAAACGCGAAATAAAGGCCGTCTCGCTACAAATATATTATTTCCGCAAAATAATAAATTAAATGAAATTGCACATAGCATAATCTTTCAAAGAATTTAAATTATGAAAATAATATTTATTCCTATCAGAACGGGTTATTGAATTATCAAATTAAATTTTTGATATCTCTTCTTTTCGTTAAATTTCATTTTAATATTATTTTCCACATCTCTTTCAGTATATAAAGTACAATTTACGTGTCTACAATATTACCCGTCACAAATACTCTGTTTCTGCATTTTTTTTACAAAGATGATAAATTTATTTAGTTTTCCTATTTATTTGATTGACATTTGTTTCACTGGAACAACATATGCCTGTACGAAATATTTGTTTGAATAAAAATTTTGTTGTTTCATTCAAACAATCTTCATTATTTGATGGAAAAGATAACCTTATTTAAAGTTTTTTTAACCTTTCAGTAAAATAATTAAAGTTTCAGTAAAATAATTATATAATTTGGCCAGGCGCCTACAAAGTTCGGTGCTGCCACCGGTTGGCCGCCGAACTCGTAAGTAAAATCACGGCAGCCAGACATATAAGCGACATTTAATGGTCTATTCTTTATAGCTGAACATAGTGTATCTACTAATTCAGTGTTTATCTTTCTTCTTCTAATGAAGGAAAAATGGTTATGTGGAGGGAGAAAGATGTATGCATATACATTGTTTTTCACATATTTTCTGTCAAACGATAATGTTGTTTGAGACAAAACAGTAATGTCGTTTGAATTGAAGAGAAGATACCTTTTGTTTCAAACAAATATTTTATCTCAGACAAAGATATACAGGGTGAGTCTTTCCATATCCGACAAAATTTTTGAGAAGGTAGAACGGATCGAGATGAATGGAAAAGTCCTGTACCATTTTGCAATTTTCGTAATAGTTAACGAGTAATTAATTATTAAAAATCGTTGTCTTAGGCCGGCCTACCGCCCAATTCGAGCGCGTGGCAAGATGT
>NW_011967109.1:188353-196117 GCF_000949405.1 Vollenhovia emeryi | reverse complement strand
GCAAGATGTGACCGCCCGGCGATCGATATTGCTACACGCACATCTCGCCACGCGCTCGAATTGGGCGGTAGGCCGGCCTAAGACAACGATTTTTAATAATTAATTACTCGTTAACTATTACGAAAATTGCAAAATGGTACAGGACTTTTCCATTCATCTCGATCCGTTCTACCTTCTCAAAAATTTTGTCGGATATGGAAAGACTCACCCTGTATATTACTTCAAATCCAAACAAATGATTTGTTTGGACCATTCCAAATATCAAATTGATTAAATCGAAAGAAATCGTTTTCTCTGTGTGCGAACAATTATTGATTCTCTTAGTTGAATCGTCGTCACGTCGAGGGGGAAAATTGCTCGGGCTTGTCGGGCGGATGCACCGGTCGCTCTGACATCAATTAAAATGTCGCGTTTATCTCAAAATCCTCTAGCCGCTGTCGCCGCGTTGTCCTAATTACCCAAAACGATGGCGGTGCAACTTTGTCGCGTGCATTCCGGCGACCGAGGAAGTCGCCGTTGTAAATCTAAGGAGGAGCGGCGAAACCGCGGCGCATACCGCGCGTTTACGACTATGAATAATCGCGCCGACTATTTTTCCCGCGTCGTGACAAAATGTCGTTTAAAATCGTCCAAGTGCCTTCTCCAGCCCGCTTTCATCCGCGCGTTACCGCGGCGAACCGCGGCCGTTGCGGCGAGATTTTCCGGGCGATTTTCGCGAGACGTTATTCCATCTTCGCGCACGTCTAATTGCCCATAAAACGAACGCGGCGAACAAGAGAGAGAGAGAGAGAGAGCTCCTCCTGGGCGCGAGGATGACGCCGGTCGTCGTCGCCGTCGCCGTCGTTGGAATTCCGGGAGGAGACCCTCTTCCCTTTGAAGCTACCCCTCCCCTCCTGCGCTACCGTGTGCCACCGTGGACCACACGCGGCGGCGCGTGTGGTTGCCGTGTTCGGGCGCGCGCGAAAACGCCGCGCTTTCCCGAGGAAGCCGGGCGTTTCCTCCCGCCGGCGCGAGGGCCGCGCGTCGCAACGCGCCGGGAGAAAACGGAGAGAAAAAGAGATAAAAGCGGAAGGCAGCAGGAGGATCTGACCGAGCGCCAACCGCACCGAAAATAGCCGCGCCGCCGAGGTACCCGGGCTAAATTTTCACCGGACACCACCGGCGGCGGTAGTTGAATTTTCGTTTTCGGTCCCTCGCATGCCTCGTACACGCGCGGAATGTGCAAATTAGCAAATTGAAATAGCAAATATGCGATAAGCACCCGTAAAGCGCTTTTAAACACCCGTCTGGATATCCCCCTTTTTTTCGGAATAGCTGCACGGCCGAATTGTCGGGGAGATGAAAATATTCGACAAATGTTTCGCCAAAAATCTCGAGAATAAATGGTAAATTCTAATTTTCTAGCATCGGATAAGTGGACGTAATCAGGGAGATCAATCGACGGAACCTCGCACGAATCAAATTAATTGTCCCTACTAATTTAATTCGCATGAATCGAATTAATTGTCTCTACAAGAATCAAATTAAATATCTCCAATTTAATTCGTCTGAAGCTCCCGAGCCCGACGTGCAATTAATTAACCGAAGCAGACTGTATGGCTCTTTTAGAAATACAAGGTAATAACCGCGCGCAGAAATACTGTGTCGTAAAATACTTTTTATCGACTTGGTTAAAGGCAAATCTCCCCGCGAAGCCGAATCGCTGCTCCTTTCAATGTCCAGGTATGTTAATCGCGTTAATCGCGCATCCCAACTTTCGAATCGCGCAAGAAGGCAGATTGGGAAATAACGCAAACACCTTTCTCGACCCCCCGTCCCCCTCCGTCGTGTAAGTGGCGATAAACCATCGGCTACTTTCCGGCATTCCAGATAGCGGCCCATTCTGGCGATAATAGCACCGTCTCAGCGATAACTCAACGCGAGGTGAAAACTGGCCGTAAATTTTTCCGCGCGAGGCGCAATTAGTTCCTCAAGACTCGTAAAACGCCGGGGCCGCGTCAAAGCACCACGCAACCCCGCGACGACTTTTCGCAGACGACGACGACGACGAGAACGAGGACTGTGGCACGCCAAAGGCGACGAGGAAGGAAACGCGATAACGTTTTCATGCGACTCGGCATTTTCCACGACGTGCAAGACGGGAGGCGAGATTCGGGCTTAACGATCGACATTCAAAGCCCGGTGTCTCGCGCATAGATAAACGGATGACGATACCGCGTGGGGTGAGCCGAAAATATAATAGACATCAGAAAATAGAGCGAAAACAAAGGTCGTCTCGAGATTGAGAGCTTTCACGTCCCGAGTCGAAATTTTGGCCCTGTGTTGATTAAAGTAGGTCCTTTTAAGTGGCAGCTAAAGTAAACTTTTAGAATTAAAGATTCAAGGGAAGAGTAAAAAGATATTATGTCATCCAAGTAGATTATTGCTAGTCTACGTGGGTGTAAATTATCCTTACAAGTGTCAAAGTAGTACCAGAATTTCGACTCGGGGTGCATTCGGGAATGAAACATTTATACGTCACACGCAGCGTAGTAACGAGTGTAAAAAATTGTAAACAGGTAAAATATTCTCTTGCATCGAGTCCAAATGGATTTTAATCTCGAACTCAAGGGACAGCAACTGGAATCCAGATGGGTTGAAGGAAAACGCGCCTGGACCCTGTCAAGCTGTATCGCGCGCAGAGCGCATTCTTCCTCTATCTCTCTCTCTCTCTCTCTCTCGTTCCCTGCGCACCCCGCACTGCTCGCCGTCTCTTCGCCGCGCGCTCAAGTGTTGTCCTAGCTGCGCAAATATGTATACTTATATTCCATCGCTGAGCAAACGGCGATCGCGCGCGTCTTGCAGAAGACCTTTTCTCCGCCACGCGAATTATGCCGGGGAAATTACAAGTCGCGAAAGCGTATGCACATAACGTCGACGGGGTGCATCATTAAAACGGGAAAAGGAGAGGCCAATCTCTTTCGCGGCCGAGGCGATCGATGCGTAAAGCGAGGTTTATGCCCGCCGTTTATGATAGCGGGGCCCCAAGGTCAGAGTAAAGTAGTGCGATAAATTAACGCGCACGTCGCGCAATTGCGGGGGTGTTGCGAGCAGTTGACTCGATTGATTGGTGGAACGAGCTTCAGTCTAGTTGGCCGAATTCTCATCGACGCCGTTGACGGTCGCCTCGGATAAAAAGGAGAGACGGGAGGGAGGAGAGGACCAGAGGAGGCGAGAGATAGAGAAAAAGAGATAGGCAAGGGGAGTGGGGGGGGGGGTGCAGGCTGGAAACAACCGACGTGGTTATTGCAAGATTTATCGCTTCTCTTCGTTTCGTCTCGTTGTCACGCTGGACGAGAAGCGCACGATTCGCGAGGCCTACAGACGAGGATGAGCTCGCTCATTTTCCACCGGAGTTAACGAGTGCACTTTCTTTCCCTTCCCTCCCTCCCCCGCCCCCGGAGAGATCGTTATTGTCCGTCTAGACTCCCCGGCCTCCTTTTTCACATTCGTGCCCGCCCGTCTCTCTGGCAGTATCGTTACCGCTTCGATATTTTTAGATTGATGCCGATGCCGACTCGTCATCCCGACTGCCCGTGCACGAATTACGTCCTCAGAAATGGAACAATCAATGTCGTTCCCCGTGGATCGTAAGTGGAAAGCCTAATCTACAACGTGCTCTCTGCGTCTAGAAACATTCTGTTTTGTACAAACGAATCGAAGCGCTTGAAACATTTGCCGACAATGTACGATTATACAGTGTCTAATACAGAATTTATCGACCACAAAATAGAACGTTTCTTGACGTAAAGAGCACGTTGTAGATTAGACTGAAGAGTAGCGTGGCGGACAGAAAGTTCTAAAGTACGCTCGCGATATTTTGTGACTGAACAATAAGATCGGGGTATTAATATCATTGACGTCGAGTTGATCATCGTTCGTCGTACATCATCTGGCACCGAACTCACAAATTTCCTTTAAAAAAATTAAAATAGTTTCCGTCCAATGTTATAGTTGGAGGAACTTCGGCAACGCATAGCTCATCTCGATCTTACCGCGAGACGAAAACGGCTCTCGGTGTCGTTTCGCTCAACTCGAGACGCTCCGAGAACTCCAGTCGCGCAAACGCGTGAGAAGCGTAGGCACTCGGCGTTTCCGGGGAGGAAGACAAATGTTAATTGCGAGCGGGAAGTCCTTCCTAATCGAGAAATGTGAAAACCGTCCGGGACAGGTCGATGGAGGCGACGTTAATTGGTCGACAGGAAGGAATAAAAAAAAAATAGGAAGGCGAAGAAGGCAATTATGTTCTCTCGCTGTCCGGAACGAAGTTGACGACAGACCTGTGTAGGTGACAGTCAATTATTCTTCGCGGAAAACAAACACGCGAAGCACAGGCGGTTATTGCAACCAGCTTGCGTAATCGTCTTCGCCGGCAATGGGACCGGTAACGAAGGCGAGGCAGCGATGCAAAATGAGACCGAATTAATACGCACCATTGATTTCTCTCAATTGCGCGTCATTGTGCGTTTCTAAAAAAAGATCCGCGGTAACACCCCGAACGCGTCATCCGAGGAACTGATCGCGCACAAGTGGGCGCGATTATGCAGAAGATCAATTACCAATGCAAAGGAACATCCATTGTCCTCTAGGCTTTGTTGGTACACGTTTAATAGAATCGAATGTAGCGTCTTAACTCGAGGAAGAATACGATAAATTGATAATTTTGCGACATTTGTATATCAACCCCGTTTTTCAGACTTTCACATATTTTTACAGACACTTCCTACTTAGCGTTGAAAATTATTGCACACATATTTGCGACAATGATGTTAACTCAATTTGTATCTCGACTTTTTTTTATACTTTAACATATTTTTAGACACCTCCTATTCAGGCCCAGTTTCACCAAACGTCGCTTAATTTTGATCTTAGTTTAATTCGTGTTTGTCTCTTTCTAAAGTAACAGTCGGAAGGAGACGAAAGGCGAATTAAGCTGCATTTAGAATGAAACAACGTTGGTGAAACTGGACCTTGGTATTGAAAATGATTGCAAACATGTATTTGCGACGATGACTTTATCTCAATCAACTGGAACCTTTAATCAAACAATTTGTCTCCCTTCACGATTCTTTCAAACACAGTTTCTTGCACGAGTGTCTCGAATTTGTGCGTCGATGCCCAGCCAGCCAGCCAGCTCGCGAAACGAGATGATGAAAGGAAAAAAAACCCGCAAGGAACAATGACCGGCGTAATAACACGTGTTTCCTCGTCCGTGCTTTTATTGATTTCCGTGGAGAGTCGCCGGATTAATAAAGATCTCAAAGGAGCCGGGAGAGGCACAAAGATACCACACCGCGACGACGTCCTCTGACGCGCTGGCAATCCATTCGGGATTATTGACACCGGCGAGACAGGTTCCGTGCCTTCCTCCTTCCGCGTGTAACTCCCTTTCATTCTCTCGTAGCGCACTTCCAATGACGCGCGGCGTGCCTCCCGATCAATCACAAGGCTGTCTTGTCTCGTCCCATCGCTACAATAAGTGCCATTGTGTACTCGTAACGCTCTTCCCTGCGCTCATCTCTCTCGCCGCGCTATTCTATCGCCTCTCGACTGCGGACATGTCAAGTATCCGGGCACGAAACGTGTCAAAATCGAAAATCGCCCTTCATATAATTGGACGTTTAATTTTGTGTAACGTCGCGCCTCGTCTCTTTCTCCTTTTGCGTAAAATACGAAACGATTTTCAGACGACCAGCTGTCGGTCCCACTTTCGAAAGAAAAAAAATATATATATGAGGCGATAACTCGATAATTGACTCGCGCCTCCTTACTGGATTCGTGTAAATTTACGCGATCATATCTGCGGGATGTGATGCCGCACGAATCGAAACTGCATTGTGTGCGCGTCGAGAAGCTCGCACACCGGCCGACGGGATTATTATGCGTTACATGGTGGGACCACAGAGCGATCCGATATGTACACGCGTGTCGGCGGGGGACGCGTGGAACACGACACAGTAATGACCCAGACGAGCTGCATCCTTGTGCCACATAAAGCGATTCGTGTGCGTGGCGCGGCTCACGGTCGGGCCCGGTGCGTGATGCACGCGTGAGCGTGTTCACAAGCTCGAAGATCGCGCCGGAGATTGATTCTCTTGCCTCTCGGCGCGGCCCGAGGGAGAGGGACGGAGAGCGAAAACGCCGACGCGCGAAGGCTTCCCCCGCTGGTGTCGGTTTTGTCGCCGGCGTTGACGAAGATATCCTGCGGAACGTTCTAACGAGCTTATATCAAATATTTTGGCGAGCTTGATCTCTTCCGCAATTATCTCGCCAGACGGAAATAATCGTTCGCGGGATATGATTCAATTCGGGATCGCGTGCGTAAGATATCAAGTCCAAATAGTTTGTCCACACGTCTTCTCGCCCGTTCACATTTCTTTCCGACGTAAAGACTGAATTTTGTAAATTACAGATCACTTGCTATTTCTACGTTTGCACGTAAGTATGGCGTCGCTATTTTAATATCGTAAATACAAAATTGGGAATTAATTTCCTCTGTCTTGTATAATTAACCCTCCATGGTGAAGTTATTTTTGTGCTCCAAAATATCTCTCCTTCCAATTAAGATGGCCAAACGTTCTTTTCCAAATATATTTACATCTTATTACAATAATAATGTAGGGGAGACCGGGGCGAAGTCGTCACCTTTTTTTCGATGCCGGTTTTTAACAACAAAATACATAATTTTAGTGAAATGTGGTGTACCGTTGTAAAAAGTGAATCCTTGGCTATGTTTTCTATGTATTTTTGGTCTACATCGCTTTGTTCAATCGGTATAGAGTAAAAATGACAAAGGTGCAAAAATTGAAATGTCAAAATTTCCGGGGCGGAGTCGTCACTCCATTCTCGGACTAGATTTTAAATGAAACTATATAATTTCGATCATGAAATACGATAGAATACATTTTATTAATTATTTTTTAATAGAAAAATTTAAACATTTACATTAATTAAAAATACAATGAAAATAATTAGAAGAAAATCATTTTTCTGTTTTGTCATCACTGTCGGAATCGGACCACTCCTGCTTCCTTGACTTCGATTTTCGCCCACTGCTCGTTGAAGGTTGCGGTTGTAATTGCGTGACATTTTTTGGGGGCCGGCCTGTCTTTCTCGATGCAGTGACAATAGTCGATTTTAGTCGTAACCGTGACGACTTCACCCCGGTGGCTTGATGACAACTTCACCCCGGACACAGATTTCAACTTTAGTCGCTTATAAAATATTATAAATAAAGAAAACTGAAAAAACTTCACTAGATTCGTGTTCAGCATGCATTACTCTTTAGAACTCGAGATTTTAAGAAACAATAATATTTAAAATATTAAAAACTTTCGATGCGGAAAAAAATTCACTTTTGACTTCTGAAAATACGTTTGTTGTAATAAAAATCATAACATGATATATAATTTTACTAAACTCCATTGATTACGTAGACATCATAAATAGCGTTTATAATATTAACAACAAATTTATATAACATATACAGGGTGAGTCTTTCTATATCCGACAAAATTTTTGAGAAGGTAGAACGGATCGAGATGAATGGAAAAGTCCTGTACCATTTTGCAATTTTCGTAATAGTTAACAAGTAATTAATTATTAAAAATCGTTGTCTTAGGCCGGCCTACCGCCCAATTCGAGCGCGTGGCGAGATGTGCGCATAGCATTATCGATCGCCAGGCGGTCACATCTTGCCACGCGCTCGAATTGGGCGGTAGGCCG
>NW_011967109.1:181361-188253 GCF_000949405.1 Vollenhovia emeryi | reverse complement strand
CCTACCGCCCAATTCGAGCGCGTGGCGAGATGTGCGCATAGCATTATCGATCGCCAGGCGGTCACATCTTGCCACGCGCTCGAATTGGGCGGTAGGCCGGCCTAAGACAACGATTTTTAATAATTAATTAATCGTTAACTATTACGAAAATTGCAAAATGGTACAGGACTTTTCCGTTCATCTCGATCCGTTCTATCTTCTCAAAAATTTTGTCGGATATGGAAAGACTCACCCTGTAGATTTCGAGATAACTATAGTGACGACTTCGCCCCGGTCTCCCCTACTTATATGAAAAACGAGAACGTTCTATCAATATATTGAGACATACAAATAAATATTTTTCTCATTAGAACTGATACTTTTTAATTTTAAATTGTGCAATTATTACGCGTGTTGCATAAAGCAAAAATTAACGGGAAGGAAAAACAAACGTTCATCGCGTTTACAGCGAGACTTTCTACGAGACTTCGAGGCGCTTTTCCAATTTTTCGGGACGCACGTGTCAGCGAAGCGAGAGAGAATACGTGGCGATTAGACGAGCCACTGAGCGAAAACGCATCCCTCCCGACTGAGAGACTTACGGATCTATCGAGAGAGGAGAGAAGCGAGAAACTTGGCGAGTTAAGACGAGCGGAGAGAAGGAGACGGTGATGCTATATAGCGCGAGTCGCTGTCTCTTACATCCATAAAAGCAGAGAGGCATAAATAATGCGTCCTCCGTTTCTTTCCACGAGCGCGCTGCTGACTGGATGCGAGATTATGTACACGCGTCGAGAAAAGGGGGCCGTCGCCTCGAGAGGAGACGAGACGCGACGTTCCTCCTCTTCTTTTCCTGCCTTCCCTCGCTCCGAGGTTGCCCGTCATGCGGATTGTGAGAGCGGCAATAAATCAATCCCAATATTGCAAGAGATACTCGAGGCCGATCCGGTCACATCGATCGCGCGATTCTTATCAAATTCCATTTGACGTGCGCGATGAAGAAGACAATCGTCTGTGCGCGTTCGTCGACAAAAGTCGCGTAATCACTTCTGTATCGCTGGCTCGATATGGAGCGATCGAGACGAACGTGAATGAAATTCCGACGAGACTCGAGATGAAAGAAAGAAGCGAGACACCTTATTCCGCTCAAGCCAGACGTTCCTGCGGCCCGCGGTGTTTCTCTCTTTGCAAATATTATGCTTGGTTATCATTTTTCCAAGTCGAAATTTCAACGAGACCATGAGAGGCATTTACACCGCGAAGCGGCAAGATTTATGATCGCGCAAATTAGCCACAACAGACTTTTCCACGGTGCCGTCGTCCCTTCACAAACACGGGCGCAAGAATCGCCGCGCTCTTTTCCCCCCTTTGTTCCACCTCTCCTCCTCGTCGCGCGGCTCGCAGCCAACACCCCTTCTCAGGGGGGGATAAAAATCAGCAAAGGAAGAAAGCGTAAAGAAAAAAAAGATATCGAGAAGGTTAAACTCGGCGAGCGCTCGCTCGCGTTCTCTCGCTCCCGCGTCTCGTAAAACGCGAGGCAATTTGTCCTTCGACAAATTAATTTCTTAAAATATGCAGGCCTGCCCCGTTGTTGCAGGCAGTTTTATTGCACGAATGTTTTATGGCCGCGTATTTTTTTTCCTCGCCCTTCACCGTAACTTCAACATCCCGTGCGCGCGCGCGTACACAGCCCCCGGTACCCCCTGACGCCATCCTTTTGTCCCGACACACCGTGGCGCGTAATTAAAAGCGGCCTCGACATCTGCGGGAATATTTTATCCAGCGAGCAGGAAACTTACGCCGCGCGCAAGATACGTCGGGGATTTTAAGCTGCTAATTCGAAGAATGTCGTATGCCAGGCTCACCAAGACCAACATTAGCAAGTGCTGGCGCGTTAGGGCTAATCGGCGAACCGTCATTAATCACGCCACGAGCAGCAGCCGGCTTTGATCACGATCATCCCGCATCGCCGGGCAATGAAATCGCCTGCCGCAATTCGCAGAGAATAATGCCGCAATGGTAATAGCGAAATAATTGAGATATGTCGAAATGCAGGGAGAGTAAAGCGCATTTAATGGCGCGCGGTGCAATTGCCGCGCGCTACCGTGCGCTTCGCAATGTTTCCTGCCCCGAGCCTTATCTTCCGCCGTCCCAGCGGCGATACTGCCGTGCGCGCTGCACCATCAACTACCGGAAGGGGAGGGAGGGGAAAAAAGTAAATCGGAGGAAACAGCGTGATAAAGCGTCATTAAATATCGCTATTGCACCTGGTTGCGCCAACCGCGTCGTTTCACGCATGCGATTCCCCGTAAACGATATATGAAAAGTACGTTTCCCCACCATTGCCTGGCCGACGACGCCCAAGACGACGACGACGACGTTTCTTAAATGAAAAGTTGACAATTTGGACTTTGCATTGCAATATCTCCACTCGTGTGGCACGTAGGAGAAAAATCAAAACACTTTTATTATGCAAATCGAACCCAAGCTATCGATTGAATCCACTTAGAAGTTCGTCGGATCAGCCGTTGTTGAGATCCGAAAATCTGAGGGTCTGTCAACTCGCGTAAACTACACGGTCGGTCTCGCCCGCGCGGTTCTAGCTACGCTTAGACTTGGCGCGAGACGCTACCGTGGCTCGTGATGTATTTTCGAGTATTACGCATGCAAATACGTAAGGCGAAATGATGCGTAATCTTCGTAGTGAACGATCGTTAGCAATCACGCCCCACCCCGTTGCGCCAAGAGCCAATTACGCGCGCGAATCCTTCTTGGATAGTGAAGGAAATGTCAAGGAATTGAATTGGAACGTTTACGCGACGGAGTCTGGCAACAAATTGCATTGAGTGCACGCGAGCGCTCGATACGTGTCGCTTCGCGTGCCGATCAATTTTCTCGGCTAAAAATCTGCTTCGATAACATTTTACCACCTCGGGGATCGGAAAGTTCCAGATCACTCGACGGACAAGACCGGTTTACATCGCGATCGGAATCAGGCGAACCAGACTATCCCCGCCCGTCGTCGTCCACCTCGTAAAGGGATTCGGAGGAGAAAAAGGAGAGAAAGAGCGCTCGTTCCACCGGATGGCGCGAATCACAGTCGTATCGACAACGGTACAAGTGTCCCGCAGAGGCTGCGCTCATGAGGCAGACGCGTACACTGTATGCAACTGGGTCGCACGGAGATGATGCCGCGCACCGTTGCCCGGACGGCAACGAAAACAAATTCGCGTGTCAAACGCGAGCCCGTCGCGCGCGCGCGCGTTCCGTCTCTCAAACGCTTGTTTATCGATACGTGCAAGTTAGAAAATAATAATACATTACGCAAATTGGCGGAAGCCTCAGCTTCGGAATGTATACGGACGTTACGGTCGTTGATTTTAATAAATACCCGCCGTATCGGTGCCCTAAAACCAACGGTATTAATAAGGAGCGCTAACTGTACGCAACGGACAATTTCATAAGCCCCTGAAATAAAAAGATATACCCCGCGCTAGACGGTTCTATATACGTTCTCTATACTTTGTACACACATGATACCACTGCGTTGATTGCCTTGATAAATGGCGCGGTAAGCACCCTCGTTGGAATATTAAAATCCATCATCGTGATCGCGCGATACAAAGCGAGTGTACACGCACTTCACTGTCGTCGCTTGATTAATATTAATCGTTCTAGATGTATTTGTCACTGTTAACATAAATCGCGTTACTCCTGCAAATTCAACGAGCTATTTACGCCAATTGATTAAACGCAAACTTTTCACGAGAAGGCATACGCGGGGTAAGCGCGATAAATTGCATTGCGCGCGGACGTACGTGTCGTGAGTCCTAAATTTAGCGCGCGGCGAGAGTCGCGCAACAATCTGAATAAATAAATCTTGCTTGTTAACGAGAGACGGCGAAACAGGATGCGCACTCCACTCGCCGATGTCGGGGGCGGCGGCGGAGGGTACAAAAACCCGAGAGGAGCCCGCGCAAAACAAAGACAGCCGTTGACGATGAGGCCGTAACACAATGCGGAATAACACTTGCGGCTCGGGGATGAAAAGACGTTCAAGATGCAAATTTTGATACGCCGCTCTTCCTCCTCGTTCATCTTCCCGCCTCAAGGAGCTTTGCTTCGATTTACAGTTACTCGCGCGCTGAATACAATCTGTATTATGAATTTTATCGCGACATCAAGTACCAGTACGTGGACGACATGAATGGCGCGAATGAAGCCTCGTCACATCAAGCGAGACAGTTTGCACGCAAATTAGGATTACGACAAGGATACAAATGTTCACGTCCCCGTCCATTGTACACGCACTACCGCTCTTGAAATAATTATTCAAACGACGGATGCTTTATTCCCAAGTTCTATACCATTATTAGTACACATAACACTTTTTTCTTACTAGAACAGATAACTGTTTTTATAATACGACAAGATAGTGATTGTAATTGAACTAATTTATTGCAACAACATTTATCGAACTATCTCCAATTACTTCTTTAATCGATATTGTTTTATCAATTAAAATCTATGCTTCCCATCAAATGTTTTCATCTATGTTTTCTGAACAGAGAGGAAGAAATTACAAGAAATATGCACAGAGAGAAAGGTTTCTTTGAATTTAGTATTCCTATTTATTTGGTTGAAATTTGTTTCATTAAAACAATATATGCTTATACGAAACATTATATGTTTTGAATAAGAATTTTGTTGTTTTATTCAAACAACCTGTATTATGTGATAGAAAAAACACTATTATTTGAAGTAATATCTTTCAATGAAATAATTATATTATTTGGCCAGGCGCTTATAAAGTTTGGTGCTGCCACTAGATGTGCCGCCGAACTCGTAAGTAAAATCGCGGCAGCTATGATATATAAGCGACCGCATCAGCAGACGCAGTTTGATCATTTAATGGTCTATTTTTTATTATGGCTGAACATAGTGCACTAATTCAGTGTTTATCTTTCTTCTTTTAATGAAGGGAAAATTCTAATGTAGAGGGAGAAAGATGTATGCATATACATTTGTTTCACATATTTTCTATCAAACGATAATGCTGTTTGAATGAAACAATAATGTCGTTTAGATTAAAGAGAATATTCCTTTCGTTTCAAACAAATATTTTATTTCTGACAAAGATATATATTATTTCAAATTCAAACAATCGTACTTGTTAATTCAAACATTGATTTGTTTCGACCATTTCAAATATCAAATTTGTTTGGATACAACAAAAGGGTATAGCCGGATAAGGTAGGCAAATCTGCCCCCGCATGTATCAGATCCAAATTGGTGTAATAAGTTGACACCCATGTGGTATAAAATTATCCCAAACATTAACCTTGTAATCACATTTTTATAGGAGTTATGGAGGGGGTAAGTAAAATTAAAAAAGTAATTTTTCTCGAAAACGGCTGAATCGATTTTGACGAAAAAAATATATGTTCTGGAGATCAATGAAATAATTGTACAAAAAAATTAAAAAAATTTTTCGACCTTAAAAAATAAGTAAAAAATTTTTTTTGTTAAAAATAATTTTTTTTAGGGCAATGTTTTTGAGTGACACCCACCGTTATTTTTACAAAAACATCTTTGAACACCCTGTTCTTACGTGTATTTATTTGAAATTAATCGGAGTGGTACAACATAGTTAAAAAAAATTAAAATCATGCGCGCAGCACCGCGGTGTACTTCGCCGCACAGCGCTGGTTAGTGTGAGAACTTCTATCCCTGTTGTATTGTTTAATTACCATCAAAGTTGGTGAAAATTAAGATTTTTACTTATGCATTCATTCAGCTAAAGTAAATGTTCACATGTATTTTTATGTTACGTTTCGGTGAAAAAAAGATTATTATAAAATTATCTAAAACAGACCGGATAAAGATAAACAGTTCTATTTTATGAAAATTCTCAACAGTTTAAAAGAAACTATGTATTTTAACTTATCCAAAAAAATCGTTTTCTCTGTGTGGAATAAAGTGTCAGCAGGAACAATAATGGAATTGGCTCAATAAGTGCAAAATATTTCTAATCGACGTAAAGAGAACGCATACTGATAAACATTATTCAAATAAGAATAAATAACATTTTAATTAAATATTATATTATAGCGTCCAGTCCAGAAGCTTATCGCGTAAAATAGTTTTCACCAATAAACATTTTCCAGGTGCAACTATGCTTTATTTTTTTTTAACAAAAACTGAGATAATGCGTAATCCTCGATTCTCCTGCGTTTCTCTTAAGGATTTCGCGATCCACTCGCGACTTTTCTTCCTCGGCGCTTCCTAATGTAAAGAGCAGAGTCGATCGCCGAGCTACCTTTTGCTTTCCGAGGCCACGGTTCGACGATCGCAGGCGACATTAGGCCGACCACGTTGCTTCCTTATGCAGGCACGCTTCGGCAAACGATCTCGCGACGCGTCGCGCAGCTCGACGAGAGATCGAGGGAAGGCAAAGGAGGCCGAACTCCCGGTCGGAAAAGGGAAAATAGGAAAAAAAAGAAAACGAAAAGGAAAAAGGAGGAGGGAAAAAAAGAAAACGCGAGAAGAATGCGTGGCGATAGCGCACGCAACGCCTATTGAATTCGCGTAGAGTGGCTCCTTTTTATTCCATCGGCGCGACGATAAAGGGATCGGGCGCGAGGAGGAGAGCTCGAACAGCGAGCTCCATTGACGTCGCCCTCTCCTCTCCGAGAGCCGCGCGCGGGTGCGGGGCGGCGAGATAGCAGCTGCGCGATAACGCATACGTGCGTACACGGGGCATAATGCGTAATGCTAATATATCGGCGCGCGGCGATACGGCGCTTATTTCTGCGGTCAATTTATTTATGGGGCCTCCCCCGATACCGGACGGATGACGATATCGGCCAGAGAGATATACATGTGTGTACATATACAGGGTGGGCCATTTTAA
>NW_011967109.1:178698-181116 GCF_000949405.1 Vollenhovia emeryi | reverse complement strand
TTTTGGAAAGCCCTCGAGATAACCTACAAGAATATGTAACGAGAAATAGTAGGTTCCATTTAAGAAATTGAAGGTAACCTTCATGTGACCTTCAAATTACTCTTCAAGGTCAAACCTATGGTACCATCTTATGTCCCCCTCGAAACCATACAACTTTTGTCTGAAACATTTTTTCATATCTCTTTTAGTTTTTTAAAAAATCGACTGTATAAATTAAAATGGCCCACCCTGTATATTGCCGATGAACGAAAGCGAAGTTCCTACGGAAATACATGGGCGCGCGAACAATACGGGCGGCTCATTACGTTCACGGGCGTCGCGGGCGACGCTCCCAGCGCGCGCAATCAATATCCTGTCTGAACGGCGGCTCCATGGGGCCGGATAAAAAATTGATAAAACCGATGTCGACGTTAACGATGTCGAATGACGGTCACCGGGCGCTACACGATAGGCCAGCGTGTATCTCCGCCGTTGCACACATTTCAGCGGCGTAACTGTTCGCGCCGCCGAGCTACGTGCAACAATGCCGCGGCGCGGAAAGCCAGCTGAATAAAAGGAGATAACAATTATACTTCCCCGAGAGCGTTCCCTCTTTTTACCGTAATACCTCATGCGTAATTCGCATTTAGGTCGCCTTGCCTTCGCAAAGTTAACGGGGATGCAGGCGGCTCTTAACGTAATCTTATTGTAATCAAGCATATGTCATACGCAAGGCTTATCGTAATTAGATTTACGTCACACACAACGCTTCATGCAGTCGTCGTGCGGCGAAACGATTAATTTCGATCCGCGGAGCGCTCGCGGAGTGCTCGGTTAACGGCAAGACCAACGGAACAGAGAGAGAGTCCCTCTCGCTCTCTCTCTCTCTCGCGGCTCTTTTCGGCTCTCGCCGGGGTCGCGCGAGCTGTCGCTACGTACGAGCGAGCGAGGCGAGCCGGCGCGGCGATACCACGCGGAGAGAGGCCGTTGGCCCCACGGTCGGCCGTGCAATGGTGCAGTGTGCAACTTCTCCGACGCGGAGGGCAGGAGGGAGGGCGCGAACGCACGTACGCACGCATGTATGTACGTGAGAGTGCTCACGCGAGCTCTACGCGAACGTGTACCGTCCGCCAAGTCATCCGCGTGCGGGGGCACGAGGGCGTACGAGAGACTTGAAGTGCGGATTGCGTGTGGGTCGCGTCGCGACAGGAGAGAGGAGGGAGCGCGAAATGGCGAGATAGAGAGGGGGAGTGCATGTGCATCAGCTCGTGTCTCAAGAGTATTTGCAAAACTGGAGGTTTAAGCTGTCATAACGTTCGAGCGCCGCGAATGCGTCGAGTAAATCGACGCAAATGAATGTGCGCGAATTAAGGAAATATCGGCGAATTTACGCTGTCGGGCGTTCAAACGCTACCGCGCTCCCTCGACGAATACAAAGTAGAGGAAGAAGAGCCGAGAAAAGACGTGTTAACGGCAAGCGCGTTTCTTCGCGGAAGATCTCTCGATTTCGCGAATACTCGCGAGGAAGATTCCGCACGTTTGTCGTGTCAAGTAAATAAGGCAGCACTCTTCGAAAATTATTCCAGTTTTGAGAAAGATTCACTGAAACAATTGTGTTCCTTTCAACATCAAACAGCTTCAAATTATACTAGCCGTACTGGTCCACAATATTGTACAACATACATCAAACGGCAAGCGCGTTTCTACGCGGCGGATCTCTCGTTTTCACGAGTACTCGCGAGGAAGATTCCGCACGTTTGTCGTGCCAAGTAAAAAAGCATTCTTCTAGAACTATTATAGTTGTGAAAAAGATTCACTGAAACAATTGTGTTCCTTTCAACATCAAACAGCTTCGAATTATACTAGCCGTACTGGTCAACACACAATATTGCACATTGTACGTCAATACTACAAATGTATATTACATTTGCAACACGCGATGACTGATGAACGGATCAATTTGCGTTGTACACCATTACTGGATATCGAAAGGTTTAAAGCTTGAATTAATAAAACGCGCATATACGAGGGCACGCGTGTACGTGTAGTCGTAAAACGGTGATTATATCATCGCGCATTACGCGGCCCGCTCCCAAATCGAGTGCGCACTTTCCCGTAAACAGCATCGAGGAGGAGAGGCCCAGCAGCCGACGCTTTCGGAAACAATCCGCTTTCCACATTCATGAAATATACAGGAGACAAAACGAGAGAGCGAGAGAGCGAGAGAGCGAGAGAGCGAGAGAGCGAGAGAGCGAGAGAGCGAGAGAGCGAGAGAGCGAGAGAGCGAGAGAGCGAGAGAGCGAGAGAGCGAGAGAGCGAGAGAGCGAGAGAGCGAGAGAGCGAGAGAGCGAGAGAGCGAGAGAGCGAGAGAGCGAGAGAGCGAGAGAGCGAGAGAGAGAGAGAGAGAGAGAGAGAGAGAGAGAGAGAGAGAGAGAGAGA
>NW_011967109.1:175904-178648 GCF_000949405.1 Vollenhovia emeryi | reverse complement strand
AGAGAGAGAGAGAGAGAGAGAGAGAGAGAGAGAGAGAGAGAGAGAGAGAGAGAGAGAGAGAGAGAGAGAGCCAGCGGTCAAATTGCGGCTCTCGGCCGAGGAGACGCGCGCGCGCGCGGCCGTGGATGCTGAATATTGGTCGGATTCGTGAAGACGACGCGGCGCGGAGCGCGGGTCTCGGTGCAGGGAACCGGGGCGCCCCGGGGCACGGGAAGAATACGGTCGTCGTCCTCCGTGTTCCCCGGGAACGAAATGTATGTGAGAAACACACAGCCGATGTTCCGACCGCTGTCAATTTTCTATAAGAGTCGGCCGGGACCAGGCCGCCTGTACGATCGCGCGAAGCAGCCGACGTGCTTTCTATTTATTTATTTCCCGTCTGGCGACAATCTCACCGGGAAATGCCGCCGGGGATTCGAGTACCGGAGCCAGATGGGAACCGCGTCCCGATATCGCTTATTGCTCGTTAGAGCCGCTCGGCGACGTCGCGGCTTTCTTCTGGACGCGGAAAAGAAAATCTAGTGGCGCGGGTTCGCCGCGCCGAGAAGAAGGCGACTTTTCTCGTTCCTTAACGGCGCCGCGCGGACGGTTCGCGAGCCGCGCACGTTCCCGCTTGCGAGCAGGTCCAGATTTATCTTCTCCCCCGGCCGATAATCAGATGAACTTTTCAAGTTCGATAACTGGATCACATTTTCCAGCGAACCACTTCATTAACCACGTTCGCTCTCATTCAAAACTTTCTTGCGATATGAAAATGACACGCTACAGTCTGTAACGTGAACGCGCGGAGATCGGGAGAGCTACGCATTGTGAATGATTTGAGATAACAGAGATATCGTATCGTCAGCCGGAGGCGAAGAAAAAGGGAGCGCGCGTGCCGCTCGCGATCGTCGCTGCCGCCAACGAGCGCCCGTCGAGACTCTTGAATGAAATTAAATTATGCGCCGTCTCGCGGCACGTAATTCGCCGAGGATGACGATAATCGAACTCGCGGCTATTGTACACGACAAATTAACGCGTCAGGCCCCGAACGGGGGGGTCGGCGAGGCGAGGCCCAGTCCGATGATACAGTAGTGGCGATGCACGCGATAACCGAGAGAGATCGGCCGAGGAAGCGTGTCGAATCCGGACTTCACGCCTCTCGATCGTGCTAACGTCCGCGATTTTTCTCGGGGGTTATTTATCACGGCAGTTCATCGGCGATGACGAGGGGGCAGGGGGGAGGGGAGGGCATGCCAGAAGTCTGGCTTCTTCCCACGGATGAAGAACCGCGTCTGCTCGCGCGAAAAACTCGTCTGGTGTCCGCCCGCCCGCTCCGCGCGCCCTACATTCCCTTTCTTGCCGCCCTGCCCTTCTCACGCGCATACGGTTTCGGTTCTATTGGCGAAATTTATTCGGCCCGGTCGGAAACGGCCCGGCGCACGATGTCACATGTGTCGGCTCGGTGCTCGGCACCGTCCCCGTCGCTCCTCGCGCGCCGCACCGTGCGAAAGCGCCAATGTTTCGCACACGAGAGAATTCTCTCTTGCAATTTAGCCTGAAAATCATGTCATCGTGGGACAACATGGCATTTCGGTGAATTTCGTGAAAGCTTTTTGCAATTTTACCGTACATTTTGCTTGTAGCAATTATACTTGGTATATATTTTACTAGTAAAATGTATGTATCATACGTTATGTGGGCCTGAAAAGCTCAGTTGAAAGAGCGCTCGCCCGGCAAGCGGAAGTCCCAGGTTCGAATCCTGGTCTAGTCCTAGCCCTGTTATTTTTCTCGCCGAAAATTAATGAGTAGCGCGCCTTAGTGCCTACTTCCCCTATCTATTACTAGTAAAATGTATGTAAAACTTAAAAAAATCTTATAAAGTTCTTCAAAATGCCACGTTGGCCCACAACTACGCGAAGTTTAGGATAAATTTTAAAAGAAAATTCTCTCCGTGTGTACCACGAAGCGCGCCTCGATCCAACTTGACGCGGCGTTGCTTCGTCGCAGATACCTTGACATCCTTCGTAATCGAAGGATTATTTTTATTTGAGACATATCTTTTAGGGTTTCTCCTGCTACAGGACTGCCGTGAACGACACTCCCGGTAAGGAAATAAACATTAATGTTATTATAACGATATTCAGTAATATGTAACGTTGTTCAGTATGTGAGTTTTAACCGAGGGGAAAACCGCTGACCAAAATCTTGTACACCAATGCCCACTGATGCCCAATGGGCGTTACTTTATCTTATTATCTTATTTTAGCTTTATAATGCCCCAGCAAGGCCTAATGTCCAAAATAATGCGAAAAAAGGCCAGTAATGTCTAGTAATGCTTAGTAATGCCCAGTAATGCCGCAAACCTGTACAGCACAATGCCCTCAGCGGTTTCCCCCTCGGTTATAACGTTGTAATCGACGTCATTATGAACAAACTTTGACACCAATTTTAATGTTACAATAACATTGAAATGGGAGTGTCTTAAGGATGTATTGAACGTACAATCTTAGACAATAGTGCATGAAATTGGAAATACTTAAATATCTACTCTTAACGCAAAGTAAATCTAGATGTAAGAAACTTGAACGATAGTTGGAGTCTTATTTGTACTTCTACGAAGGTATTTTTCACTTTACAAATGTTTTTTCCTAAATTATTTGCGATTTTTTTCACTTATGAGCCTAAACTTTTGATAGTGAAAATACTCTGATTTCAATTCTTAATAACGTCAAATATTTTCAAAACTAAAAAATTCGTGCCAA
>NW_011967109.1:167661-175541 GCF_000949405.1 Vollenhovia emeryi | reverse complement strand
GTTTTATCCGTGAAGATCGGCTTTTCCCATAAGAGTACGTGTAAAATCAGTGTAAATTAAAATAGTTATATCTCAGCAACTGTTTAGTGGATGCATTTTTATTTTTCTGCAATAAATAAATTAGGAAGACTAAAAGAACAATTTCACAAATTTTTAGCGACTTTGTACTATTTTGAAGATAGGTCCGATCATCCTTAACATTGTGAATAATGTTTTTCTTGTACGTTTAATATAATGTTTCACAACATTGAATAAGAAATATTTAAACTTTCTTTTAACAGTATTGTTAGATATTGTTTAGTCTTCGATACTGTGATTGAGCGCGGAATGTATTATTCCACAAAACGGAAGAGAAAGTTCACCCGGGTGTTCACGTTTTCGAATACACCTCTAGTCAGTTCAGCTGATGAGTGTTGATCAGATAATTGAACTTCAAATCAGACTCCTCTTTATATTATGACTAGATGAATTTCTCTTATGAGAAATTACGACCTCGATCAGTCGCACGTAAAGCTTGCAATAAAATTTGTAACATATTAAAACTGTTGCAACTATGTTGAGCTTAACATTGGCAAAATTGTTAATATAATGTTTCGGAAACGTTTCTATGATATTCAAAATACCATGTTGTAAAACAATATGTTTACAATATTTATAAAACATTATGTTATGTCAGAACGTTACAAAATTAACGTAAAGTTAATAATTTCTGAATATTAATTTCATGTTTCTTGTTTACTGGGCTGTTTATTTACCGTTGCGCACGCGCACGCGCGAGAGAGAGAGAGAGAGAGAGAGAGAGAGAGAGAGAGAGACTTTTTAAAAAAATCACCGTAAAATCCCTCATCGAGATGTGAGAAGCAGCGACCGGGCCTCGCGGCCAAAATTTGCGGCCGAGGTGAGGACGCGCGAGAACCGCGCGGTATGCGCGACAGGCACGCGCATCCGGCACCCGCGAGTCTAAGATAATAACGATCCGAGGGCGTATCTGTCTGTCGCCCACGAAAAAAATCCACGAAACGTGTAATCGCATAATACAGAAAATCGCGAGTAGGTGGGCAGCGGCGGCGGCGGCCTCCGATGACTGTGTGTGCCAAGCGAGAATGTAACGCGGAGACGCTGCGCCCGACGCGACGCGCCCGAGAGGTTTATAGCGGCATTATTAGTGCGACGACACTCGGCGCGCGAGGCTCTGGCACGATGCTTCATAAATATAAATTCAAATGTATAATCGATGAAAGCGAGCGTCTACCGAGCGATGGCAGCTGCATGACAAATGAACGCGTTGGAGTCGTCGTCATCATCATCATCATCATCGTTTGACATCGATCGGGAGTGGAATACGCGATAGAGCCTGAGCAGAAGGATTATCGTAATCGTCAACGATCCCGTCGTAAGACGTAAAGGCCAAATCAGACTAGCAATTGCCGACGCGAATTGGATTGGGATTGGCGATTGACGATTGTCCTCTAGCCAATGAGAGCACAGCAGCCGGCGATTTAATCGACAATCATTGGCCAGAAGACGATCGAAAGCCAATCTCAATCCAATCCGCGTCGACAATTGCTAGTCTGATTCGGCCTTAAGACGGTGTCGCGAGACAACGCACAATGAATTGTCGTAGACGTATGTCGCATCCATCCATGGCGTCGCGAGGCGACACATACGTCTACAATTCTTTGTGCATTCGACTTGTGACTTTAAATCGACGGAATCGCAAACGGCTACGACAATCTTTCTACTCAGACTCCTACTCTTTAAAGCGTGGGAAGGGAGGAGGAATGTTACCACTGCGGCAAAAGTCGTAGCCATTCGATTTATGCGAGACTTGGAATTACAGGTTTACATAATCCGCGGGCACAAATATTTTTATTTTTAACGCATCGGGAAAAATTGACGGACCGTTTTTGGTTGGACTTTGCGCTCGTTAGCGAAAAATGGAAATGGTCTCGCAAAATCGGCAGTAATTCCGTTAAAATAACTATTTTCTTTCCGACTCGTCGACAATATTCGTCGCCGCGTTCGTTTTTCCCCTCGGAAACGTGGAAACAAACAATGGTAATCCGCAAACAGCGAGATATAATGTTGAATTTTCCGTTTCTTTATACGATTAAATAAAATAGCGTAGAGAGCGGCGGCGGGGGATATTGTCATTAAATTCCAAACGATTCGGCCAAGGCCATACGCGTGCAATGACTGCTCACGATGCGTATCGCTGCACGTAGCGCTGCATATAATATCGCGGTTCAAGTTTAGCTACCGCATCCTCCATCCGCGCTTACATTCGCGATCTCGTTCGCCGCTTATCGCGCGTCCCACTTCCCGTCAGGAATTCATTTATCTAGAAGTTATTTTAGTCCGCATCACACCCACGTCCACGGCGAACTTATTTAAGCAGTGAAGTGGCCGGTTAAATTACCGTAAATGTGTAATTCTTAAGAATCTTGGAAATTCTGTCGCGAGCGCGTTTCTTAAATAAATAAAGAGAAGACTCGTAAGTAGCCTGGAAGCATCAACGTATATTTAATTTTATGGGCAATCTCGCAATCTCCCATCGTTAACACTAATTGTAAGCAAGTGCTGTCATAAGAACGAAAGACACCGCTCATTTTGATAAAACAAATATCTTTTGTGATTTATCTTTAGAGGATAATATCGTGTGTCATCGACAACCTCAAAACTGATGAATGCATCGAACTGTGCGATCAAATGAACGTAAAACAAAAATCCCGCGTTTTCTCATCCCAACTCGTCTTCTATGGGAAGCTTTTCTGCCTGTTCGATGGGTGGCTGTTTCATGAGAAAATCTTTGCTTCACTCCGCGCTGGGCAACTCTTCGTCCTGCACGGGCACGTGGGTCCCATATGCCTGTTCAATTTCCGCAAATGTTTTGCCTTTAGTCTCCACCATGAAGAAGATCACAAATAACATGCCCAGGGCACACAAGACGGCAAAGAAGGAAAACACCACGGCATCATCCAGCACTTGAACGGCACTTGGAAAGGATATCGTAACCATAAATGCCAGTAGCCAATTGAAGCAAGCCGCGCTAGACGACGCTGCACCCTTCAGGCGCGTAGGGAAAATCTCGCCCATGTAGGCCCACGGAATTGGTCCTGGCATAAATTGAACGCTCGATAAGACTCTCTGGTAACAATCGGGTTTAACATTGTTCTCGAAAACTGTGAGAAAGCAATTTCGTTCGTGCTGCACGAGCACGTTTAAACGAAGAACTAACATAGATTTCTTAATATGAACTATATAATCTAAAGAAAGAAAAGTTAACTCCGAGAGTATGTATCTTTTTAAGCGGGATGTGGCGTGTTTTCCGATAGCTCGATCGATAGAAGTGCCTCATTGATCCAAACTCACTTATCGCGCGTCATTATTACTAACCAGCTCCGAAGCAGAAGGCGAGTATGTAGACGCACACCGACGTGAGCGGCAGCCAGTGCATTTGATCTGCCAGCTCCGGCTGATAGCGCTTCAGGATGAAGAAACCCGCCAAGGCCGACAAGCAGACGCACATCGTCGCCAAGGAGATCGCCATGAGCAGCTTGCGTCCCAGCTGCGAACGTTTCGATCGCGCCCATAATGCCAGGCGGCCGTTAGATAAATTACAGATCGCGAAATCTGTGAAACACGATGCGACATCACAATAAACCTATCAAAGTGTAACCTTGTCGATCAACAGAGTCGCCGCCACGCAAGCTACCACCTGGACGACACCGAAAATGACCAGCTCCAGCTGCGACTCCATGCCGACGCCCGTCGCCTCGAGGATCGTCAAGCCGTAGAATATTATGGCATTAATGCCGCTGAATTGCTGGGCAAACATTAGACCGTAGGCCACGGCCAGAGTCTTCAACACGGGCTTGCTCATGAAGGCCGAGATACTTGCTCTTTGGAACCTGCTTCTCTCCACTTGTTCCTGTTTCCTCCCATTAACAGACACGTGAATTAATAATACCGGCGCGAAAGTAATTATCGCGCGTTTATATCCTTTTCATCATTAGCAAAATTGAGGGAGGCATTTCTTGTAGGAAGAAAAAAGATCAATTAAGAGAATCTCTCTCACCCGGGTCTGTTATCTTTCAAATTCCAACATTCGTTATTGCCTTGAAATATCAAGTTGTTTTTACCAATTTGCATTTTCGCGCGTCTCAAAAGATTGTATCAAGAATCCCGAATAAATCTTGTACACGCGTGTTTCTCTGGTTGTCGAAATTTAAGAAATTTGCGAGTCCACCGACGAGGTTTAACCAACCTTGAACGCATTCATCTCCGGTTCGATATCGAAATCAGGCCCGCGGAAGAACCGCATGGACTTTCGCGCGAGTTCTTCCTTATTTTTGGTCAAGTAGAACAGCGGGCTCTCCGGCATAAAGACCATCGTCACGCCGAACACGATCGGCGCGATGCAACAGAGGCTGGATATCGCGACCACGTTCCGCGTGAAACCGGTGCAGTATACATATAGTATACCGATCACGAGCAGCAACTGGAAGAAAACGCCCGTCGTCCCTGTTACGGAAAAGGAAGAACCGCATAATGAAGCTGCTACTTCTTCTTCTTTGCTTCTCGTCGCTCGGCTTAAACGACGGTAAATCGCGCGCGCTCGCGCATTAGCGATGCAAGGAGGGCGAGCTCGTGTGCTGAACGATGATAGGCACTAATAACATCGCTCCGCGAGCCGTCTTATTCTGTGTTCCGATTATCCGCATTACACCACGCGTCATTATTACGCATTGAATCATCCGCGTTTCAAATTGTTTTCATCTCGCGCCAAGGCGTATCGGTTTCACGCGGATCTCTTTATACTAACGACATGCCACGATGATACTTGTATTAAATACCACTTTGGTAGCTTTCTTTGAAGTAGACAATATCACAGAACTGTCTTTTTTTCACAGTCGAAGAAATAAAGCGATAAATTTAAAACTTGGACATTATTTAACACCCTGTCTTGGCTCTTTCCGAGTCGAGTATTTCGTCCCGAAATGGGCCTCGATTATTTTATTTTGTCTCTATTTAGACCTCGGAGTCGGTTTGAAACTCCAATTTGAAATCTGGATGAGTAAAAAAAATGTGTTTAACCTCATTCTAACCCTAAAAAAATGTAATAAAATATTTCACCCTCTTAGGCCGAAGAGGATCTACTGAACCTCTGTTGATTACACTCGCATTGGGCTCTTTACTGCTAAGAAGAAAATAGCGACTCTTTCCAGGCCTATCTGAGGTCAAACGTTCAATATATTTTCTCCGACACAAAGACCTTAGTTCGACCTCATTTCTCTCAATTTAAAAACTATACGAGGCCGAAATAGTCGAGTTATTCCTTTATTCCTTCGGCTGTGACTTCAGAGCCTTACGAATATATTGTTAATCTTTTTCAAATATATGCCATAAATAAATGATGCAATTTATGCCGCAAGTTATGCGAGAGTCTAGGATTAAACGCGGAAAGAGGCGAATATACCTCTGATCTGTTTCTCGGAGATCTCAGCCGAGTACATGGGCGCCAGGACGCAGCACATGCCGCCACAGGCGCCGGTCAGGATCCTGCCGATGACGAATAATGGCACCGCCGTGCCGGCGCAGATGAGCAGAATCCAGCCGCTGACGAAGACTGGCACCAGGACCATCATCGTCCACTTCCGGCCGATCCTGTCGACCAGCAGGGGCACGGCGAGGGTGCCTAGCGCCGCGCCTATCGGGAACACCGACGCGATCACGTTTATCGCCAAGTCGTCCAACTGGCTCCTCAGTATTTCGACGCACGGCGCGCTCCAACCGAGGCCGCATCCCAACGAGAATCCACCCATGCAAGCTGCGCGAAAGAAGGAAAAGGAGTTCGTTGACCGCGGACACACGACCACCAGGATTTACGTTACACGTATGGCGATTTGTTCGCCCCGGCGCGGCGCGTCCTGTAACGACGGCCGTTCTTTAAGCCCGCGTTGCGCTCCAAACGCTCCCTCTCCGCTCTGCCCCTTGCCCCGTGCTCCTTTTTTCTCACCGGATGTTCATTATGGCGCTACGCGGCGGCGTTTAATAATTCCGACATGTTCAACGATGCGCCCTCCGCGTTTCTCCCAGCCGCGCTCGTCCTCGCCGTCATTGTCATCGCGACAATGCTCACAGTCATTAACTCTTTGACTCTCGACGTCATGCGCATCGTTTGATGTACCGCAATTTAGCACGCAAACACACAATGTTGCACGACTGCTACCAAGTTTCGAGGTTTTAGAGAATTGCCCAGGAAATACTTTACCGGCTCCCCTGAAATCGACTATCTTACGCAAAGGGGGGAACCTGCGGCAGCGGCGGCATATTGAGGGATTCTCCTGTGAAACAGCTCGACGACGGAACTCCGCTCGTTCTCCGTCATTCTTATTCAGGCTCGGTCACACGATGACTTTCGGCACACCATCGAGAAACGACTGCGTTAGCGACGTTCATTCTTCTTTAAACTTCCCGCTATATTCGTTCGTAATAGGAAAGAGATATACACGATGTTCCATTATCACAACGCTCGTAAAGCCCGTATCGGACTACGGATTAAAATTGAGATTAGATTGAAATTTGACCAATTAGAGTAAAAGTTACGAAACTCGAGATTAGTGAACCTTACTGTAATTGGTCAAATTTTCATCTAATCCCAATCTCAATCCGTAGTCCGATACAGGCTCTACGGTGATTTCGAAACGAGGCGAGACAAGAATGTCGGATCGAATCGCGCGTACGTTAAGCGTGAAAATTTTTTATCGTACCTCACCGCGGTGAAAACTATTTTTCAAGTCTACAACCCAGAAACTATCGCGCAGCCCGAGCCTCTCTCAATCCCCCCCACCCCCCCGAGTTCATTCCTAACGATCGAGTCACGCATGCGGTGCTTCATTATCCCAACGTTGCAGTTAGACGCGTTGCACAATGGAAAACACGAGGAATGGAAAATCGGTTAATCGTAAAGCAGTCATAAGCGGTCGCTCGCGCGACCCAGTATACGCCGGGAAGCCTTTTCCATTCTCTCTCCACTTTTATCCTACCTCGCGTTCCGTGCAAATTCTATTCAAGCGCTATTTCGAGGCGCTTACACGGTGGTTATGTAAGATTGCCGTAGATTACTCCGAATTGGCGTCATAATTCGCGCGATTGCCGAATGATCATTCGCGTGGCGAACTTTCGCTTCTGAGCGACGCGAGGTGCGCACAAAAGTGCGGTCGTGCTCTCTTCTACACGACGTATGTTACAAATAATATGACAATTGTTACGCAGGAGAAGCCAGACAATGAGAATAAAATATTATCGAAAAAAAAACGCAAACATTTCCCTCGGAAAAGGAGATTACAGAAACATCCTTTTACTCGGACGTTGATTTTGCTCGTTCGGCGCGTCGCTCAGAAACCCCTAGAGCTACAGTGCCCTCCATAAGTTTGGAAACGCCCTATATTTTACAAATAAATAATGGCACAGCAGCGATCTGTGCACATGTTTGGCATAAATATATCATAAGTCGTTTAAATAACGTTAATTATACAGGGTGTCTTTCCATATCCGACAAAATTTTTGAGAAGGTAGAACGGATCGAGATGAATGGAAAAGTCCTGTACCATTTTGCAATTTTCGTAATAGTTAACGAGTAATTAATTATTAAAAATCGTTGTCTTAGGCCGGCCTACCGCCCAATTCGAGCGCGTGGCGAGATGTGCGCATAGCAATATCGATCGCCGGGCGGACACATCTTGCCACGCGCTCGAATTGGACGGTAGGCCGACCTAAGACAACGATTTTTAATAATTAATTACTCGTTAACTATTACGAAAATTGCAAAATGGTACAGGACTTTTCCGTTCATCTCGATCCGTTCTACCTTCTCA
>NW_011967109.1:153866-167561 GCF_000949405.1 Vollenhovia emeryi | reverse complement strand
TTATTAAAAATCGTTGTCTTAGGCCGGCCTACCGCCCAATTCGAGCGCGTGGCGAGATGTGCGCATAGCAATATCGATCGCCGGGCGGACACATCTTGCCACGCGCTCGAATTGGACGGTAGGCCGACCTAAGACAACGATTTTTAATAATTAATTACTCGTTAACTATTACGAAAATTGCAAAATGGTACAGGACTTTTCCGTTCATCTCGATCCGTTCTACCTTCTCAAAAATTTTGTCGGATATGAAAAGACTCACCCTGTATAACGATAAAATTACGATACGTTTAGATAACGAATTAGACAGGAGGATTCGCAAAGAGCGAATTACGAGTGAAGTGCATCTCTGGGAGATTCTCCTGCAAGAATGGAAACGTATCCCGACCGAATCTCTGCAAAAGTTAATCCGTCGCATGCCGCGAGTATGCAAGGCAGTCATTAAAGCCAAAGGTGGTTTACTTTGAGGAATCTAAAATTTAATTTTAATCTTCATTAAAAGCTTGTCGTATGCACGTAAGTATCTTCGTTTTAGTTTTCTTTAGTGAAATAAACACAAAACAAAGTGCATCGGTTTCATTACGTATTCCTTTCATATCACACACTTTTATTAAGTGTTTCCAAACTTATGGAGGGTACAGTGACAGAGTAAATAACTGTCCACGCCAAGTACGAAGCTGTTCTCGCTGGCTCGCAAGCAGGTGTCAGACGATCCTAAACTACCAAAGGACAACGATCGACTGGCGTATTTTCGTGCTCCAATAAACTCGGCGAGTCTCTCGCGCACCGTACAGAGCGACGGAGGTAATAGGGATAACGTCCCTTCCTCACGCCCGGTTACTTCGGCTAACGACATTCAAATTCCATTAAGGCGCCGCGATGTGCGCTTGACAACTTTCGGATTGCAGATCGACTCCTCGAAGCGGAGGATCCTCCTCCTCCCCCGACGGTGGAGCACGGCCGATAAGAACAAGTGCGGAAACAAGACAAGTTTGTTTGTCACTGACGGCACACGACGGACCGCGTGGCAATCCGTAGTTATATCTCATACTCGATTTAAAAACGACCCTGCACTGCGAGGTTTAATGAGAGCCACGAATGTTGTCGTGGCATATCAAACATGTAATTCCGATACGTAACGTAATTAAGCCGCGGCAACCATTTACCAGATATTCGATTAACACGCTCAATGCCGTGACGGTCATCGATAACTGGCGCCGCGATATCGATGTGTCTCGCTGATACGCAATGGCACTGAATTACATACGCGTCGATAGAAAACAGATTAAACAAGAACGCGAGTACGTTTGCGAGAAGACAACGTATGTTTATCGCAGGATTTAATGCGTGACCCGTAATTAAAACTTGGCCAACTTTTTCAGCCCGTTCCAACCGTTACTCGGGTAAAATGAAGAGTAATAGTTTCGATATTGTTTTGCATCGCGTGGTTGCGTAAGAGAATACGTCAATGCTGTTTTACTGTTAATAACAGCAAAAACTTTGAAATTGCATAGATATCGATCTCACAGCGCAAAAAGAGAGCTATTTTCATGCAAAATTAGACTCGCAGTCAATTCAAGGTTGCATGCTATTCTTAAACCCTTCAATTACGATGATTTGCGTTTGTCTTCGATTCATTAAATCACCGTGCATCAATAGGAAGTGTATAATCGACATTGTTATGTACAACGATTGTTTGACAAATGACCAGTAAGTGGAGACTGGTAAATACATTATATAATGCACTCCGATTCTCAAATCGGACTGTTTTTCCTATTTGTATTGTCATACCGAGATTTGCGTCTGCGATTTTCGCTCAATTCATATGAAAATTAGCGAATCAAGTCTGATCAAATGATCCCGCTCGTTTTTGTGGACGACGACCGGCGAGAGAAGGTCCAATAAAACCGACATAACTATAGAAGCGTATGTATGAATCTTGATCGGCTGGCTCGTACAATGAGCGTATCGTAACGCGAGGAAGAAAAGGAAGGCACGATGTCTCCAAATGGAATTCCCCTAACGCGAAACGATAAGGGTCGTCGCAATATGTGCCTGGAGAAAAATTCCCCGTAACTCGAGAGCATATTGTTCCCCCGACGTATGAAGAATTCACCCCGTTACTGCCCGCGCTCCCGTGAATTTATCCGTAATGGAGCGATAGTCATTCAAAAACTCACGCACAGTCACTTTTCTTGCGGCTTTCAAAGCGTCTGAAAGACAGCGCGAACCTCCTACTTTAAGAACGCTGTATGCATTTCCATAAATCGTCACCTACCGTCGGTCGCACCTAAGCAGCTTTACTCGGAATACTTCGGGATTATCCTGTAATAACCTGCATTAAATCACGCGCGTCGATGAATTTTAACGGCACTAACGATAAAAAAATAATGATTCATACTAACGAGCCGCGATCTAGCTGGCCTTCGATCGCGGTGGCCTTCACGAATACAACAGTCGCAATCGCTGCCAATGATTAAAATTCCTGAAATCGCGACGTACAATTTCGCTTAATCGCGCGAGACGCATTTCGCGCGGGCGATGCAGTAATTATCTTCCGGCATCGCGTGCCGAGCTGCTTTTTACCGCCGTATGGACCGAGAGAGAGAGAGAGAGAGAGAGAGAGAGAGAGAGAGAGAGAGAGAGAGAGAGAGAGAGAAAAAGAGGCGAGGATGACTTTCGAGCACACTGTGTTCACCGGCAACGCCGGGACCGTCTCTCTCATCGTGAGAAAAGCTCATTTGCATATAAATATAAGTAAAAAGTGCATTTGCATTTAAATGTGCGACCTGGGGCCGCTCTCGCCGACTTCGACGTCGCACTCTCGATCGAAAGTTAACAGCGGATAGACCGCATAGATAATGACGCACAAGGTTTAATCAAAGTTGCGAGAAATGAAAATGAATGACTGTCGTGATTCCCTGAAACAATTGCCTCTCGTTAATCGAAAGTTATGCCGATATTACAGAAGGATATCGTTCTATTATAACGAGTTAAAAATAATTCGTATTTTCGCATATATCCTCGTCCCGTTCACAAGTTCCAATTTACAAGGCCATTATATCTTCGCGCGTAAAGAAGGTATACTTAGAAGCAACCATAATTACGTCACCCCGAGATAAATAGATTGAATATATGCTGTAAGTACAATAATATCCAACAACTGAAAATAATATTGATAATATTGCAAGTTTTACTCTGTATTGACTTGCGTGGATTTCGCTTTGTGGTCAACATACTTTTGAGTTGCAATGTCCTGTAATTAAACATGTAGATTGTTGAATTCCTTGAGAAGGACCACAACCCGTATGACCGTAAACGTCGGATTTAAATGAAGAAACCACCTGTCAGCCCAAAGTCGTCTAACAATTCTTTTTATCGTTATTAATAATTGTTTAAAACCGGGTGCAGATCGAGCAAGCGAGAACGAATAACTTGCTTCGATGCATGCGACCAACATCGTCAATATAACATCATTCACACTGAGGTAGGAGTCGTTGGTTTATTATCTAGTTATTTATTTATTTAATTGGTTATTAAATTAATTTTATATTAATTTGCTTATTCTCCCGTGTATAGTTTATAATACGTTCACACTCGCTTGCTCGATTTGGATCCAGTTAAAAATTCAACGATCGTAGATAATTGCAGCCCGAATTTCTCGCTCGAGAGACGGCAAGGAATTATACATCGGCGGCAGGTCGCGAATAGAACGAGCACGTGTCGGCGTTAACCGCGAAGTCGGTCGTCGGCGGGTTCTTGAAAGCTGATTTCCCTACGAGCTACCGCCGTCGCGTCCAGCCGCGTGAGGCAGGAAGAGAACAGGTCGGCAAACCACCGCGGGTACTGTGCAGTTGCACGAATCGAGAAGCCGTAAGACGAGAAACGTTTAACCGCAAGTTGTAGGATATAAAATGTCCCGCCGGCGCGAGGAGCGTGATAACGTTTCAATTAGTCGCGAGCGCAATTCCGCAGCACTCCGCCAGGATGCGAGGTACCCAAGCCGTGACCTAGAAGATCTCTCGACCCGGCTCATTGTTAGATCGTTATGTTCGACCGTGAGTAATTAGTCCGGCAAATTGGCGAGCCGGCGCTTACTCCGATTCCCGTCGAGAAACGGAAATTTACGGTGGTACTCGCGACGTGAATTAGGCCCAGTTGCACCAGCGTCACGTAACTTTAGCTTAATTCGCTCTTTCTAACTGTTTCCCTTGCAGGTCAACTTTAATCTCGGTTTAAATTACTTCTTACCTTTTTTTTCTAATTCATAAAACTAGAAAAAGATATAAAGCAAGTTGAACCGAGATTAAAGTTAAACTGCGTTGGTGGAAACGGGCATTAGAAAGAGACAAAGAGTTAAGCGTCGTTGGTGCAACCAGCTGGTGAAAATAGCGCAAAGTATCGGCTTAGAAATAACTGCGTTACTCGCTTACGGACAAAAACCCGGTACACAACACGTGGTATCCCGTCGGAATTGATTATCGCGTTATCTCGAGCCGAAATTTTGCGGAGATTCGCGTGTTCGATCATGTCCACGGTGTCAACTATCTCGCGAAAGCCGAGAGTAATAATTAAATGTAATCGCGCGCGCGCGCGTTAATGAGATCTCTAGAAAGAAGCGAGCGCGTTTAATTCTCAGATCTCCCTCGTTCTCCAGTTTCCAGCGAGCGCGTATGCGACTTCTAAACAACTTACATAAGCGGCCGACTCGCTTAGCTACCTTGAAGTCGGTCGTTGCCGCTGACTCCCGCAACAACATCGACGTATAAGTCGAAGGTTTGCAACTCGCGGCTGCCAATCGTAGCACGCGACGTTTGCGATACGCGAATTAAGAGCTGGAGAATTATTTACCGAATGAAATTCAGTGCGATATAGAACGTCGATTCTTTTTTTTCTTCTTCGACAACCGGCCTGCACAAAGTAACGCACGCTGTCCGCCCTACGCCTTCTTGCATTCGGGAATATAATTTTATGCATTTAACCACGTCGCGTACAATCGAGACATGTTTTTGCGTTTCAATGGAAACGAGTCGAACTTGCTCGACACACCGAGATCTTGATATTAAAGTTTCAATCGGCATTCCGATGCTGGCCGGTACTGCGACTCGCCGTGATTACTGAACCAGCACTTGATCGCGAATTAAAATCTTAAATTGTTGACGTTAAAATCGCCGTAGTCCGTTTGGTCCGCAGTTTATTTCCTTAGTGGATGCAAGTGCGAACGACCAAGATGCGAAAATGTCAAGGAACTTACTAAAGAACATAGTTAGCATATGTACTTACATTCCGCTCGCGCTGCTCATACAGGCATTCTACTAGTTGCATAAGACGTTTCCTTACCTGTAAACAAGAGAAAAAAATATATTAGCGATAAAAGTAACGGATAATAGCTGATCGTTTCGGATGATTGCGTACGTGTTCATTATAGAATTTAATTTTCAAATTTACACGTAACGCGCATTAATTACAACAATAGCAGAAACAAGAAATGTCATTCGTAAATGGTCGCGAGTAGTTTCGCTTCAAGATAAACGCAGTAATAGAGGGGCTGCAATTTGTCCGTTTGTAATAGTAAAATAATATATGACGTTACATAAATAGTACGTAAATAAGTCTAATTTAAAAATGTCAAGTTTATAAAAGTAGCATTAAATTGGAATAAATTGTAGTAAATTCTACAAGAACGTAAATGATTGCAATTTCCACACGACTTATATCACTTGTAAAACTCGTATATGTGGCAGAAATAAATGTGGCTGGTATCATTGATATTTAAAATCACAAAGTAACACCATTCCGAGCAAAGTCCATCTAGATTGCAAATATTTTCTCTATATGGAATAGCATCTGGTTCTCGTTACTTTGACGGCACGCTCGTTTCAACTCGGCGATTATAAAATCAACAGCTTCGGAGATATTTTGCGTATTTATAAATCGAAATATTACATCTACAACACGAAATATTTATCGCAGAGAGAAACAAAATCACGATACTTTTTATACAAGGAATGTATATATTTACTATTGTTATTTTTACATTCACAAAAGAAATATTAATTATTAAGTATAATATACGATAGAAGTAGAAAATGGCTTTTATAAAATTAGAAAAGGCACATACTTTACTGAACGTATAAAATATTACGTGACGTTCTTAGAAAAAAAAAGTTTGCCATATGCTAGAGACCCGTAAAAAAATTCTTGAAAGTGTCTCTAAAATAAAAAAATCCTTTGTAGAAATAATCTCTGCGAATCGATCTATTCGTACACTCTCCCGGCAAGCTGCGGCATAGATCTAGAGTTAAAAAAAAACACCGAATTGAAAGGCACTAAGTCGCTTTCGCGAATTGTCAGAGAGTGTTCGGGCGTATTGATCGAGCGATCGATCATTCAAATCTCCCCCTTTTTTCCGAGCTCCGTTGTACCAGGTATACGATATCCTGTTTGATATCCTTCATAACACCTGTCCCCGTTAGGGATCTGCCCTTCTTCCAAAAGAAAGCGTTGTCACTGACTCGTGCAGCCGCCTTCGGCCAACGAATATAGTAACCTTTAATTACCGTGCTCCGGTCACAACATGGGGCGCTGGTTTTTTTCCATAAACCTCTGGGCGTAGAGGATTATTCACCTTTTACCTTAGTAATCGTTACGTTACATCACCTCGCCACGACTATCACGAGCACACGAACAGGCTTGGTTCCATTACAGCGCTAATTGCAATTAACTAGATTATTTATTCGTGTTACAATCATCTTTAATATTCTGTGATAATTTAAAAGGGAATAATATTTATAAATAGCATTGTAAATGTGTCCAACCGTTATAAATTATTCCTACGATCGATTTCATTAATATTTCTCAGGATAGTTTTTGATAAAATCTCGAATGCAACTGTTTTGTTTTGCCAACATTCATCAAACATCGGACGATTGTAAAATATTCTGTATTTTTTTTAAATATATAGTTTCACTTTCATATTTATATAAAATTGATAAAATTTCCGTTGTATAGAATTAATTAATTTATACTTCTTACTTTCTATTGTCGAACAAAATTATAAAGATGATTATTGTTTCATAATGTTACTACGAACTCGTTGAGAACTAGCAATTTTTACTTTATTCTCAAGAATTCCTCAAGAGTAAAACAAAGAATGTTTCAACACTGCAATTTCCCGATATTCAAATACCTGATCACCATAGAAGATTTCAAGAGCTACGTTTCAGACGCTTCTGAAATATGACGCGGGGATTAATGAATATTAAATATCCAAAGGCGAAACGCGAGAGCCATTAGCTCCATTTTAAGGCATTT
Source organism: Vollenhovia emeryi (assembly GCF_000949405.1). Lineage (NCBI taxonomy): Eukaryota > Metazoa > Arthropoda > Insecta > Hymenoptera > Formicidae > Vollenhovia > Vollenhovia emeryi. The sequence continues at coordinate 160,250 of NW_011967109.1, read as the reverse complement.
TAGTGATCCTTATCGCATAAGAAACGACGGGAAATCAGGAAGGCCGAGAGCGACATGGAAAATCATCCCCGCGTAATTCGTCAGAAAGGCGCGGAAGCGAGGCAGGAGATCTCGTTTCCGGTTGCTCGAGTATTTTTTTATCCTTTGTTCTCTGCCTTAGAACGAATGCGGCGTGGATGCCGGAAGTACCGAGTGCAGATTTTCGACAGAAGCGCCCCAAGGTGCGGAAATGGAGAGCGCGGAGGGGCGGCATAAAAGAAGGGAAACGAGAATAGCGGAAGAGAAGAAAACGAAGATGCCTCGTGAGACAGCTGTCGGAGTATTTCGCGAGTTTGGCTTCCAGGTATGAAAAAAAAAAAGAATGAAAGAAAGATCGTGTACATCGAAAATTTTCCCAAGTATACGGACGCACTTTTTCTAGATTTACAAAACAATTTAAAACTTGATAAATATTAAATTAATTGAAAATTCATCTATTTAATTTACCCTATTTTCTTCCAGCCCTATACAAAAACATTCAAATTGAAATCGTCTCAAAGTGCCTCTTAAAATAATCTTTCTGAAGTTTTTTTTAAACAATGAAATAATTCAGCGTATATTTTTGTAACTTGAAAAATTGAAATCGTCTCAAAGTGCCTCTTAAAATAATCTTTCTGAAGCTTTTTTAAACAATGAAAAAATTCAGCATATATTTTTGTAACTTGAATAATTCTAACGCAAGGATACAACCAGCCTTATTTTTTCGTCATCCGAGATACGTCGACAGGTACGATATATACATGTACTGACAAATCCGTTTCCTCGTCTTGCCAACCTTACTTCCCATTTTTTACTCCCATCTATGTTGTCTCCCCTTATCTTTCCCGTTCGATCACTTCGCCGTTGACTCTCGAGTTTCCGTCCTCGCGTGTCACGAGGTACATTAGTGATCTTTCGATCGTCCAGGGACTACGCTGCTTTTCCCCGTGCCTTTCCAATTTCACGAAACGAAGGGACTCGCTCGACGTACAGGAGAAGTATTTCCCGAGTCCCACTAGGAACTCGTTTCGAATTACTTTTCGAAAGAGGGGAGGAAGAAAGAGACACATTCGGGGAGGGGGGGAGTCTGGACCGAAGAACAGAAAAGGGTCTCCTCTTCTCTTCGAATTTTACACACTCCCGTTTTTTCCCCATAAAGTTTCGTAAAAACCAGCCACTGCTACGATTTAAAAACCGAATATTATCGACGCGTGGATCTTTGCGCAACTCTGAAGATCGCGCGTTAAAGGTACTTGACGAGTCGAGGGCCACTAGATTATTCTCCCGTCAGATGCAACGAATATTTGTCTCCATCAACGTGGCATTAATAATAAGATACCGCGCATACCGAATCTACTAGGTGTCAAGTTCAATGAAAAAAAACTTTGTGTCGATGATACCTACGTGTTATTTAATAAGAAAGCATTATTTATCGTCATTAGCAGCTATAAATATCTTCGTATATATCCCAAGTTATCAAGCGCACTGTTAATTAAAAAAATTCACGATAAAATTCAACAACTTTTAATCAGTTGATAGTAGCCATAATTTCTATTAAAGATCTACACAGTGTGCTATAACACAGCGAAAGACTAATGTTCTCTTCGACAATTCTTTTACAATGATAAGAGAGAAGTCTCTAATAAAATTCTGTTTGAATTAAGGTGACACCGCTCCGTCTCGAAAATGATTTAACCGTACACGCATATCTGGAATAATCAGCGTCGTTTTACCGGAATAGCTTTGTTCCTCGCGACTCCAAGTCGGCGAAACAACAGGAGCATTTGGAGAACAAAGAGCACGGCGCGGATAAGGGAGGAGAGACGGACGACGACCGTCGGGGAAGTTTGGTAGTTTCCAAAGTGAATGGAGAGAAGCGCGAGTTCTCTTTCAATCGTGTCTCTGATCGGTTTCGGGTCCTCTCCGTCGTTCCAGTTGCCGTCCGCTCTTCGTCTCGGCACAGACGACTCTCGAGAAAACTTTGCTATTAATCGAATACTTGCTCGTCCAATGCTTCTCTCTTTCGTCTACCTCCCATTCTATCATCCGTTACGATAGGTTGTACGAAAGTGAGATTAGTGTCTCGAGATAAGGTACATTTTAACGAACCAAAAGTACATTTTACGCAATGGATTACTTATCGCAAACAACACGACGGCTGTCTAAAAAATTACAAACCATCTTGCTGCCAATTGTGATAAAATTTTTTCCAATTAACTTTTTCGTAATATACGCGGCGTACAATTTAAATTGTCGTCTCGAATGCAACTTTCAATCGAGTGTTTAGCAAACGAGTTGTTTCTCTCATGACAAGTTGTACAACGAAAGACAGGTAATTATTGAATAACGTTTGTGCTTCGTTAATTTTGAAAAACGCGTCAACTTCCGCCTTCGTCCAAGTTGCTAGAGGGGCGCGATTGCGCCGGGAGGAAAGATATAACCATCGATACCACACAGCACTTTCATTCCTCGAGGACAAAGGGACGTCCCGTGAAGGGAGGATTATGACCAATGAAATACCGCATTAAGGGGCCCGGTATACTCCCGAACCTAGAAACAGGCGCACCTGCCACTCGCCTGTCCTCAATCCGAGACTCTTTTGGCTCCTGAACGCCCGGGCGGAATGGGATTGTTTCTCTCGCACTCTTATTTCGCCCATTCCCCCTCCAGCCCGCGACGCGCATTGGTCACGAATTTCATCTCTCGGGAGAGTAGACAAGCGTATCCGATAGCCGCTTATTGGATTTAGCAAGAAAGTAGTATTTCCCTTTGCCGCACGATGACGCGGAGGGGTGGATGCTTCGTTAAGGAGATTACCAGGACGGATAGCGGCGGAACCGTTCGATGGACGCTAATGTGCATTAGAGATGTACATCAAATCAAATGCACAATTTAATTAAGTAATATTAAATGCGAGAGAGCGAGGGTCTCAGTCGGAATAATTCAACGGCGCGCGAGATCAAAGAGATTAAAAATCTCCATTGGGAAACGGGAGTGTATATACGTGTATACACACGCACACCTAGCTCTCTGTCATAAATTAAAACTTTTTCATTTAATTCTTTTAATGACACACACACACACATACACACACAGGTGCGTAAGCTATCCACTCCGTGAAAAATTATCTCGACCTGTTTCATTTTTCGTTGTCCGTTTATCTTCTTGGTTTCAATCTCTTTTCATCTTTAAATGTGCGGTTATTTTACGGACTTTTAAAAATCTCACAAGAGTTTACGCATCGATATGTTATAGTCTTCAGAAGACAACTGCCTTTGTCCTGCGGCACGTGTCCCATTGTCGTCAACGACGAAAGGACCAACGAACCAGCTGCTCCCCAAAATACTAGGGTAGGAAAATACCACAGCCAGAGTTGACCTACGAGGAACCTAACGGACTAACCACAAAATTATTCTCGTATATTACAGCTTGTAATATTTTCTCAACCGCTTAGCACAAATCCCCGATTACGCGAGACAAACAATAATTGCGATAAGAAGTTATTAGGATTTTGCGAAGGAAAGAAGAAAACAATTACGAATCAGATGGTATAAAGGCAATAACGCGTAAATAATTAAGTATAGCGTAGTATACAGCGTAAGCAAATAAATTTTAAATTAATTTTCGAGAAAAAAAGATGTATAGTTTATTAAGTTACCTAAATTTCCATTCTCGTTAACGATATACGAAAAATTAAGAGTAGCAAACATAAATTATAAATAGATTTGCATAAAGATCATAATTCATTCGGTCAATATCTCGTATCTCTCGGTTATTCGAATGCAAAAATACGATTGTATAGAATGCACATCATTCAGTATTAGTACTTCAGCAAAAAATAGTGCAGTATCTTGCAACGGCACTCGCGAAATAAAAAAAAAAGTCGAGTTTATTTGTGTTCACAACTGCTGTAAATTTCCAAAGTCGTAAAGAATTAAATAACACGAATGCATACGGGTGTACGTGTATGTAACAGATTAACCGAATGTAGAAGCGGCCAAAACAAGCGTGTTTTATACCCGTCATTAAACAAACATCGATATGCGTGACACGTGCGGAATCGTATCGGCTTTCAAGGAAAGAAAATACATGACATAACAGCTCCAAATTTTTGTCACACCAGAGATAGCATGCCGTGTCAGAAATCAAATATGAATATACCAATGAGTTTATTTAAATCGCAAATATGAGCGCAATTAAAATATTGTTATCGCGACTACATTTCGTTCTTGACTACAAGTAAAACTGATCGTTAATGGCAATAACCTCATTTAAATCACAAATAAACGTGCAAAATAAAAGAGATCATATTTCATCCGTTCTTTGAGTGGAAAAATACTCGCGAGCGTAATGTTCAGAACTGATATACTATCGTAACAACACTCCGAAACAGAAAACATCATTTCTGCTGGTGCGTATCATTTTGCAATCGTTGCAATTACGGAATCTCTAAAGACGAAATAGAATATGTATTACAAATTAAGTTTTTACTCGCAATTGTATTTCCGCAAATAAATTTGCAATATTATTCAAATGACTGAATCACATTCGACGAGTGGCGTCTTTACAATAAAACTGTTTATAAGAAAAGCTTGAATCGCGTCTTTCGCAACAACTTCGTCATCTCCCATGTCAAAGGTTTGCTTCACAATGACTCAAGATGTTACGTAACAATTTCTATTTATTCACGATTTATATCTTCGTAAGCTACTAGTTCCAAAAATATCTCCTATCTAATATATAAATACGTACACTCGTCGCGACACAATAAACGTGATTTTAAGAGATCGCGAGCTATAACTGGTCCGTTATTCCCAAGAAAATACTTTCACGCGTCCGTCCAACTTTAACGATCCTAAGAAGTCCCAAAACTGTCACTCGGGCATCGCGTTCATTGAAGTTTCGTCCTTTGCCGCATTTATCGGGTACCACAACCGCCCTGCGAGCGTCGAGGGGTAAAATCAGCGCGGCGGGGATAAAATCATGTGCTGACGTATTCGTTCGCGTTATGCCGACGTGACTCGCACACACTTGAGAAATTGTCTGAAAGCTCACGTCGCACGCTCCTCAAACGAGAAAATCCGGCCCTTCTAGAATCCCTTTGAACCTGTCGATCCTGCCATGGGGTAGAAGCGAGCGAGCGAGCGAGCGAGCGAACGAACGAACGAGCACAGCGCTTCCTATTCTCGCACCCTCGTGCTCCTCGACACGTCGACGATTGCTAGTGCTTTGGGTCTTCCGCTGCTTTCCCCCCACCCCTTTCTCTTTCTCTCTCTTCTTTCACGACAAAACCCATGAAATCGCGTCACATTCGTACGCAATCAAGCAGTAGTAGTTTCCACCCAGGAGCCTACTCCTGGGAGATGCGGCCTTGTTCTCCATCTCTCTTTCGCACTCGCTCCGTTACCCTCCGGTCGTCAAATCGAATTCATCGCGGCGCATTAACAGCTGTCGCGGCTGATCGTGGATCGTTACCGTTTCGCTGGCTGTCCCGAAATCTGAACAGCCCGGTGGAGGAGCGGGTGTCACCCGGGACACCGTTGGCATAAGAGAGAAACGGAACGTGTACCTACGAACGGGGCACGGCCGTCCTTTTATTCGGCGACAATACGACGAAATGGCAGAGGCGGCGGGGTAGTATTCGATCTGCCCCGAGGAACGAGATAGAAAAACGGTAGGCGATGGCGGATAATGGTCGGCTGATTTGACGGCCGTCAAACGTGCGTCGGGCGCTGACAGTTAACGCAGCGGCGAAAAAAGGGGGTGCGGCGTCGATTGAAAATTAATCAGCATTGTAGAATGATCCAGGGGGCTGTTAAACGATAGGATTTGCGCCGAAATAACTACGCCTCGTAACTACAAGCTATTCCGCCATCCACAGGCCTGGCCGTGCGTTTCGTATCGCGACGACTCTCGTTTACACGCTTGAAGCGCGGTGTCAATCAGTCAGCGGATTAAGATTTCGCGCGCTAGCGTCGGGAAGACTTATTCAATCACTTTCGAGAGACGAAGCGCGTCGGTCAGTGCGCAAATCGGTTTGACGCTCGGCTTATCTCCTTTATCTTCCGCGACCTTATTTTTAACTAAGAAGAATTCTTCAATGTCGCCAGCGATAATCAACAACGTCAGTGTTTTCTTGACCATACACTTGGCATTTCTAATAATAGAGAAAATTTATTTGTAGTGTACAAAGAGCTGCTGTACAAAGAGCGAAAAATATTACGCTCAGCCAGGGTTTGAACCTGCACTGATAAAAATTAATGCGAATTTACAAAGGAATTTTACTTATTTCTTGGTAAATTTGCCTAAATTTTCATGAGTTTTTACATAAAATTTGTATTTTTCCCTTTGGTTTCATTAAACACG
>NW_011967109.1:146327-153606 GCF_000949405.1 Vollenhovia emeryi | reverse complement strand
GGCGCCCGCGCGCGCGTCGCGCAGTGCCGATTGCCATTTTGTGCCAGATAAATTACATATCAGCAATAAATAAATGTAAAATAAATATGTACTATATATTTTTTATTTTTTCTAAAATATTAAAATGACGTCTTTTTTACGTCAAAATAGAGTAAAAAGGTTATAATAACACGTCATTTTTACGTTTCGTTATGACGTCTGTGGGCTGTGACTTATTCCCGTCATTTTTACGTTATTATTACGTACTCATAAAAGGATAAATGGCGTTACGACTGACCAAAAATTAACGTGAAAATCACGTGACGTTGCTGCCTGGGATGTGCGCGCCATTAATTTACTATCTTAAAGGGAATGTTACAATAAATCATGTAATTTTAACATCGGACAGTAAACTGAAAAAATATTTAACGGAAACATAATTTCATTTGAATGGTAATTTTAACGTTTTGAAGTAAAATTACAAATCACTACGTATTTTAACAGCGTAATTCGAAGGTTAAAAATGACCACCGATTTTCACAGTAAAGTGAGGTTCAAATTTTTATCAGTGTGGACCTCCCTACACTCTAGGCGGGCGTCTCACCAATTCGACCACCGAGGCATATGATAATATTTGTCGCGATAACAGTATAAAGATGTTGCCTAGGCGTACATTTCCATTTACTTTTAACACCAATCATGCGAGAGAAATCACACACAATAGTCGCGTCTCGCATGAAGACGCGCTCCCAATTCATGTACGCATCATTCATCTCGCGGTGATCGCTATCGGTGCCTTGTTATCTTTTCCAAAATCCCAAAATGGAGACGGCAAAAAGCAGTTAAACATCGCGGCTGGATACAGCACGCCCGATTATTGCGCAATGCAAGCCGACCGCTGCATTCGCAGAGACCGGCCTGCCTCTCCTCGTTTTCTTGGCTTGCAAACAACTTATATAATACCGTATATTTATCCGGCGGCACAAGTTTACTGCTCCACCGACACCGTTCGCCGTGCGCGACGTACGTTACGCCTGTGTCCGCTCGCCGGTGGAAAACGTACTCATTATGCGCACTTAGTGTCGGAAACTCATTAAGAAAACGTCAGACTGATACCCAACGCCTCGTTGAGAATGTAATAATGAAACTGTTACTAACCTAGGACACAAGCAGTCCATTTATCGATGCATCGCTGTTCCGTTCGCGAACACGTGATTCCTTTAATTATTCCCCGCCCGATAATATCGCGACTTCGCACGTACTCGCAGCCGCGCCACTCTGGAGCGGCCTTTAACCGCGCGAGATCGGTTCGCGCAACATATACTTGATAATTATTTATGAGAATGTTCTCACGACACATTTGTTGCAAGTATTGTAAGCAGAAATGCAAAGATAGCATCGCGCTTTTTTTACTACGAGTAACTCAAAAATAACTTTTTCTTCCTTTTAACAAGCACTGTCGCAAATTATGCGGCAGCAAGAAACTGCGTATCCGATCATATCGCTTAAGGTAATTAGAATTTCTTGTACATTTCTGTCGCTGACGGAAGACACGTATCGAGCAAAAAAAAATCGCGGATCTGTTACACTTTGTAATTCCTTTATTCTCATTTTTATATCTATTTATATTACCTTACTCATTGCCGATGCAGATCATCAACAAGTACACGCTTCATACGCTCAAGTTTCTGTTTTTCTCAGCATATTTAAAAATACACCGCGTGAAGCTTGTACAGCAAGAATATCTCAACTGAAAATGTTAAATGAGTTTAAGATAGAATCGCTTTTGAATCGAATTAATTCTTCATAAGAGATAATCGCGTTGGCGTTTCCTTGATACGTCCATGGATAATACATGGAGAGACAAGCGCCGTTATCTATGGACTCGAATATCTTTGCGTGAATGACAACACAACGTACGGACGGCCTTGTGCACATACGCCGCTACAAAACTTTAGCCAAAGCTGTATGCCTGTATTATCCGGCTGTCACGAAATATATTTAATGTTACCTTTACAAAATAACTACGCGTCGAATATTGTTTCTTATATTATTAAGCTAATTTCGATTGGCAAGATGTTATTGTTTTATGCGTTCGTTTTGTAAATTTATTAGCTCAAGATAATTTATTTCGTTCGATTGAGAAATTTCTTTAAGATAGAAGTAGCTTATTCAAATTCTAAATGACGATAGAATGTGTTTTAATCTGGTTGACACACATTATAAACAAAAAATTCTGCAGTGCGAATTGTTTGTTCTAATAACATTTTAAATAGTCAATGTATTCATTTCTAATTTTATTTTAAAATATTATTCATTCTGTTATTTAAGGGATAAAATGTATCTTTGTTCTAATAATAAAAAAAACTATTTAAGCAATTATTTTATTATTTTAAATTTTTATTTAAAAAATGAAATTGTATAATTTTGTTATAAATTAAGAATTACAATTTGATAAATCGCGAAAAAATCAAATTAGTTGCAAAAATACTATAATTCAATTTTACTCTTTTCTCTCAACTCGTTAAAACAACTTGACTGCCTTCAGAATATAAGAATTAAAAGAGAATGATGAATAATTTTGACAAATTTTTCTGATGGAAATGAAGATAAATTGCTATTTCTGAAATAAATATTAAATTTAACGCCACTAATCGTGGAACACCAATATGTATTCGCATTGATAAACTTCGTTCCGAGTTCCTCGCCTGAATCACGATTGAAAATATGACGTACCGAACACCAGATAGACTCTCAAGATCCATTTATCAGATATTACGCCTCTCTAGTTTCAATTGAATTTTTCCGCAAGCTACAAGTGCGAAAACCTCAGAGGGTTTTCAAGCGTACACGATTGTTTCTATCTGCTACAAGCTACATGTCGCGTATCACGATGACGATGTGTTGTTACGTACAAGGGAGCGTGTAAGAATAGAATCAACGGCGTCAACGGACCGTATTACTAACCTAGGCCAACGGAAAACCGACTGTCACCTCCCGTCGTCGACGTCTTGTGCGCATCACGGGGCAAGGCCCGCTGCTCAACCAAAAGATCCACGCGATTGGCCGACCTCGGTGCGCCGCAACATCGATTTGTCTTACGTTAAAGACGCGAGGTGTCACGACTTCTAGGACGAATCAATTACTTCACGCCAGAAACTCGTTATCCAATTCAATCGCAACGGAGATCATAATACGACCCGCTATTCCGAGATAAATTCTAAATGCATTGGCTCTTGAGCAACGTAGCTTGCGCCGTTCACACACGAGACATATCACGCGACTAAACATCCCGCCTTATCTTTTAAGGGGGTGCTGGAGTGAGTTTATCTACACTTTACGAACCTTTCGCTCCTAGAACTGTCCATTCACCGTCCACTGTTTCGATAATTGCCTCGTTTCTTAGAATAACATGGTGTCGCGCAAGAATACGGCTTGTCTAAAGTCCAGACTTAAAATGTAGCACGGTAAAATTCTGCTGGAACAGACGCATCGCTCGCTCAAAGTTGCATATACTGTTTACTAATAAAATGAAATATAGATACAAATCGGGACGCGTGGAGCGTGCTCGTAGAGGAGTGTCGCCACAGCTATTGTGCCGACACTGATCGGGACGCGCTAGTTGGCAGCCGTCGCCGTTAACAAGACGGATCGTCGACCGGTGCGTCAACCGCGCCTAAATCTCGCAGCGCGCCCAACATCGCGACTTGGACCACGGTCGGGCCCCAGGCGCGATCACGTTTCATCCACGTCGTCGCCGACGCACATTGTAGCGACGGTCCCGATAATACACGGCGAAAATCTCGCGGCAGCCGCCCTGGTCCGGCAGTGGTCGCCGCTGTTGCATGCCAGTTGCCGACTTACGAGGCACGCGTGGGCCACGTAGCGTGAAGCGAATACGTAACGCGCCGGCGAAATTACTAACCTACCGCAAAAACGTTTGCCCGCGTGCCGCGCGGCGCTTGGCAACAGGACTCGGCGACTCCTTGACGAAAGATAACATTTTGCCGCACGGTGATTACAACGCGCACGCGAGATACAGACAGCTGCTTAGCTCTGCCTCCTCACGTGGTAGATCGACGTTAACGATCGCGGCAGAGTTTAATCGGCGTGGACGGATCGACTGGTCCAGCCGGACATGCGACAGGATAATCATAGTCATCAAGTTGCCGATCAAATCAAATCGCTAAGCTAACTGCACCATAAAGATCGTAAATATTTCTCATTAATAGATAATTACGAACAATCTGACCATTTTCAATGCGAAATGCCTGTCGAAACGTATTCCATACGTATACATGCACGAATAAAAATTAAAATTTCAAGATCTTGTGAAAATGGAAAGAAATTTAATTCTACCATTTATTTGCACCCTATTTGACAATTATTATAGTACCATGAAAAACCTAACTCGCTTCAACATCAGGCGATTAGGCTGGTTCTATAATAGACGCAGCAAGTCGCAAGCCGCAAGAAATCGGCCAGTGACAGCCGATTATTCTCGTATTTGGCTGTGATTGGTCGATTTCTTGCGACTTGCTGCGTCCATTGTAGAACCAGCCTTAAGCTTATTCTACAGTGGACGCAAAACGCAAGACGCTAAGCCGCAACGCAAGAAATCGGCCAAATGACAGATTCGATCATTCTTCTCGTGTTTGGCTGTGATTGGTCGATTTCTTGCGACTTGGCGTCTTGCGTTTTGCGTCCATTGTACAATAGAATAAGCCTTGGAAAAACGCCACGGTGACACGTTATATTTGTGCATCTGCATTTTGCAGCGACTTTCCTTTCGGAGCATCGACTGCTAATGTTACGGCCGCGGGGATGAAAGATACTCGATATTAAAAATAAAAGTATCGCGAGAGAGTGCGCTTAGTCACACGCGTGCGCGCGCACACACACACACACACACATACACACACGGGGCGCCTATTCTCGTCGGGTATGCTGACGTGTGGTAAGAATAGAGCCGGTAAATAAGCACCAGCGTAGAGCCGGCGATATTACTCACCTAGCCTCGACGTTACGGCACATTGCCGAGCCGACCCTGACGCAAAAGTAACAGCGCGTGCGTTTAGCGTAGCGCGGTCGTTGACTGATTATGCGCGTTCGATGCAAGTGCACGCGGTGCCGGCGGCATTTATCGGCCAACCAGGCGCGCGTCGACGGCCGGGGCGCGTTCGATGAATGACGATATGCCGGGCGCCTTGAAAAGATCCGCCGGGAAACGCGCGTTTCGCCTCTGTCCCGAGTTTTTAATGATAATATTGGATCGCCCGTCGAGACGATTGCGAAACCCCACGGAGGCGAATTCGCAGCTTGCGATCGCCGACGCGAAGGGGACGCGATAACTTGGTACGAAACTCGACGAATGCACGACTGCGTTTCTCTCGCGCGTACGATGAAGAATTAGACGCAATATACTTAGCTGCAACGTACACCACGCGCTCTGTAACGAGATATTCTGCGTCGCACGGTGGAACGTTGCGTCACGGGACGGAGATTAAGCTCGCCTCAATGTAAGCGTCTATTATCGCAACGTGACGTGGTTCAATGTCGGAGGTGTGATTCATATTACTCTCTTTACCGAGACGTAATGCGAATTCCCGTTACCATCAATTTCGTACGTTTTCGCGCAGTCGAATCCGATCGCGCGGTAATGGCCTTGCGGGGGAGAGCGATGGGGTCCTATTAGATCTCGCTAGCCTTATGACAAACCCTGTCATTAGCATCCAATTGCGACCTCCTCGACAGGCCCGAGGGCAGGGTCGGCTGGAAAAACTATGGTAAATTCCAGTTTTCACCCGGACTTTATCCAATGGAATAAATTGGCAAAAGTTATAAAAGTAACTAATACTTAATTAAAATATATTTATATAAATATTAGTCATTTTTATAGTCTTGATGAAAAAAGATGCTTATTTTAAATACTAAATCATATATATTAATCACTACTTTAAGAAGAAATCAATATAATTTTTAATTAAAAAAATTGTTTTATTGAAATTAACACATATTTTTAAAACGATCACCTCGGAGACACTAAATTGTATTAATTTTCAGTTTACGCGAGAAAACAATACCTTTTTGCAGTGTTTTCTAAGTTTTCTACTTATCGTTTTTAATAGAGAAGACCAGTTTTTGCCGGTTCTTTCCGGAAAATACCGGCTTTTACCACCGGCATGGACTTTATCCGAAAAAAATGTAAAATTTTGCCAATCCTGCCCGTGAGACAGAGAGAGAGAGAGAGAGAAGGAGAGCGAGAGCCGGAATAGGATCGACTGGAACGGTCGCTTCTTTCCAGACGCGATTCCCAGGGATTTCCTTTGCGTCATATATGTATAATGCACTCTCATGCTCCGGTACGTGCAAGGCACGTACAAGGTCGCGACAGCTTCGGTCATGATACTGTTCTTATCGCGATCACCTCGGTCGACATTATCACGCCGGCGACGTATGAAAATCAGCGCGCGATGAAGAGCATTCCCCCCGCGGTGAGTCTTGCCGCTTCTTATTCAACTTACCTGTTGCTTATATAAATAAAAGATAAAATAGAGCCGCGCTCGAGCGCGCCGCGCGTATTACGTGCTTCGAGGTCACGCGTCGAGCGTGTAATTAAATCAATCGGGCTTGGGGCCTGGGCCACCTAGCTCTCTCGTCGTATAATCGCAATTGCACGATGACGAATCTAATTGGTTACTGACTGCTCAACACTTATCGTAACCGTCTCTATTATTTCAATCGACTACCGCACACCTATTTCTATTCGCGAGGGAACGTTGAGAAGCGCGTAAGGAGACCGCTATTTACGAATCCGTCGGTTCGTCCGAGCGTGCGAGAATGCACGATACCGCGAGTCGCGCGGCTCAAAGCGCAGCTTTCCCGAGCGACGAAGCGAAAGCGGGTTTCTAATTCGAGAACGTCGCTAGGAAGCCACCCCGCCGTCCTCGTGATAATTTATCAGGATTGTGACACTCGCCGGACGATCTCCATCGTTTTCCTTCACGCGCATAATCGCTGTCCGCTTCGTCCGTTGGGTATCGCCGAGTAATTAATAGGGAGTGAATTCACTCGGCCATTTCCATATGTGCGAACACGCGTTCAAGACAGTCGCATCGCCCTCGCGTCGCTTTATCACCGCGCGTGGCGACATCAAAGGCAACGATATAAATATTGCAATGTTACCTTAATGAAACGACGAGTGGCCCCGCTTGCACTGTCGCAGGCGCGTAATATTGTAATTCGTAAGTTCCGCAAGTGAGATAACAATTCCATCTGGATGATACGCGATGGGGCTTTT